>NW_028189402.1:0-24524 GCF_048542155.1 Nylanderia fulva
AAACGATATGCCTGTTGACTTGCGATCGGAAGCGAATATTCTAGAATATTCTATTTAAGATATAATATTTTATTACACATGTAGTTTTCTATTATGCGTTTCAAACACTATGTTATAACATACGTAAATTACGAGTTTAGTTTTTATTTATACAATTTATAATTTGAATTATTGATTAATTTTAATAATACACTTTTATATTACATATATTGTAATAATTTATTTATTTTTACGTACGTTCAATTTATCTGTTTCCTGCGATTCCGCCAAAACTCCGTGGTCCAGGGTCTTGGTCCGTAGTTGCGCGCGCAAACATCATACGTTACTGTAGTCGTCATGGTTACGTCACGGTAATACGCACATGCGCGAAAAAACTTAGCCCGTCTAACAATACTGGAGCGGATACGCGACAATAACACCGCGGGACCACACCCGCGCCCCGGACCGCGCCGCGCCAACAACCAAACGTAAACACGACCGCGGGAACTTAAAGGGCCGTGCATTTAAAATTCCGAAATATGATGAAGACGTGAAATAATCGAGATATTATTTCTGCCGTGCGTAACACTCCTGTTAAATTATAATCAGCGAATCTGTTACAGTACCGATATCTAACTCCGACGCCGATACAGATACCGTCAACAGGACCCGCGCCGAGCAAAACTCACGCATTCATCTCATACACAGATACACACGTCATACTTTTATAAAATTATCCACGCCGTCACACATACAGCGATACATGCATTACGCGAACACATACACACACGCTTACACACAAACATCTACACACACACACACACACACTTGTAAATAGCACACACAGTAAACAGTTTGTTAAACCTACACCTCGTCGCACGCTTTTTGAATTTAACCCTTTCTCGAACCTTGTCGATCCCGATTGAGCGATCCGGCCGCACCGAGAAAGCAGTCCGTTATAAAGTTTGCCTATTTTTTTGACAATAGTTTTTTGATGCCTTAATTATTTTAAGGAGTGTATATAACTATTATGCAGACACGACAATAGTACTTTAAATTTTTATAAAGTATTACACATATAAAAGGCTAATAAGAGCAGAAGTAATATATTACGGTTATAAAAACTAATTTATTACATTTAATCAATATATACTGATAGAAACAATAAAGTTTAAATTAATATAAAATTATAAAAATAAACTCGAAAGTTAAAACAAATGAAAAAGCGAACGTTTTGATCCAATTTTTCGGATCTTCTAATAAGATCCGAAAGAACGACGTTCTACTGACATGAGGATTACACTAGCGTCACTTTTGTTACTGTTACAATTAAAATACTGTCACATCATAAATATATATAAGTTTTTATTAGCATATTTTTTTGATACCATTTGTTAGATTATTGTTTCATAACGCACTTGATTGTGAATCTTATAATTAGTAAGGTGTAATGAGAAAATTATTTTAATTTATAGAATGCGATTAATGTTTTATATTTTAACACCTACCAATCTCGTAGTCAGAAAACTAAAGAGGAGCGCTTCCCACAGTTACGTAAATGTGATGGATTAGTGAGAATCATCTTAGTGTTAATCTTACGACGTTTTATTTCGTTTATTGATGAAACCGCGTTTAAATATGTTTATTAGACTTTTATACGTTAAACATGAACTTTAGACTTTTGTGATTTTAATTTGCTTTGTGTACTGCGCTGAAGAATATCCGAAAAATTGGATCGAAACGTTCGCTTTTTCATTTGTTTTAACTTTCGAGTTTATTTTTATAATTTTATATTAATTTAAACTTTATTGTTTCTATCAGTATGTGACGACCCGTTTTGTCGTCACTAGAAGCCGCGCAAGCACGAGGCCGACCGTCCGCCCGCGCTCATATAAACGGCCCCTGTCGGGGCCACCACACATCGAACACGTGGGAATTTGCCTTTTCGCCCCACCCGACCGGACCGCCCCACTCCAAGCTAGTTGGAGGGGGCTGACCGACGGGTATATAAAGTGGCGCAGCCGAGACTTCGACACCAGTCCCGTCCTGGTCTCTTGAGCGTACTCAAGGACCACTCCTCACCTCCTAACCATCCCGGGCGACGAGCGTTCTCGTCGCGTAAGCCGAGCGTTCTCGGGCACCGGATCCTCCCCAAACATCACCCCGGCCGACGAGCGTTCTCGTCGGGCAGGCCGAGCGTCCTCGGTCACCGGATCCTCTCCGAACAACACCCCGGTCGACGAGCGTTCTCGTCGGGCAGGCCGAGCATTCTCGGTCTCCGGATCCTCTCCGAACATCACCCCGGCCGACGAGCGTTCTCGTCGGGCAGGCCGAGCGTCCTCGGTCACCGGATCCTCTCCGAACAGCACCCCGGTCGACGAGCGTTCTCGTCGGGCAGGCCGAGCGTCCTCGGTCACCGGATCCTCTCCGAACAACACCCCGGTCGACGAGCGTTCTCGTCGGGCAGGCCGAGCATTCTCGGTCTCCGGATCCTCTCCGAACATCACCCCGGTCGACGAGCGTTCTCGTCGGGTAGGCCGAGCGTCCTCGGTCACCGGATCCTCTCCGAACAGCACCCCGGTCGACGAGCGTTCTCGTCGGGCAGGCCGAGCATTCTCGGTCTCCGGATCCTCTCCGAACATCACCCCGGTCGACGAGCGTTCTCGTCGGGCAGGCCGAGCGTCCTCGGACACCGGATCCTCTCCAAATATCACCCCGGTCGACAAGCGTTCTCGTCGGGCAGGCCGAGCGTCCTCGGGCACCGGATCCACTCCAAACATCACCCCGGCCGACGAGCGTTCTCGTCGGGAAGGCCGAGTTTCCTCGGTCACCGGATCCTCCGAGAGCCACCGACATCTTGCGGAGCTCGCCCTTCTCAGGGCGCCCGAATCCAAGGCGGTTTACGGAGCTCGCCCTTTTTAGGGCGCTCGTATCCACGCCGCGTTGGGTAAATTTCGTCCGCCACGCTACTATCTTAGTTATAAGTCGTGTCCGCGTCCGTATGATTTGATCGCGTTTCGTCCGTCGCGTTATTATTCGTAAACCTTTAGTTATAAGTCGTGCCCGCGTCCGTATGATTTGGTCGCGTTTCGTCCGTCGCGTTATCATTTGTAAACCTTAGTTATAAGACGTGTCCGCGTCCGTATGATTTGGTCGCGTTTCGTCCGTCGCGTTATTATTTGTAAACCTAATAGTTATAAATCATGTCCGCGTCCGTATAAGTTGGTCGCGGTCCGCACTTCCTGCGATTCTCCTCTGTACGCGTAGACTAGATAATAAGCCAACTCTTGCAGGGCAGCTTCAATAAACTCTGTTTTTACCAGAACGATTGGCGTGGTTATTGCGAACCTGAGTCTCCCCCCTCTTCCCGAATCCTGGCACCGACGAGCCGATCCGTGGCGTCGGGAAAGGAGCCCCGTTACATGGCGCCCGAACAGGGACCTGACTCGACCGTCTGAGACTCCGGTTCGCAATCCATATGCTCGGGTGGATTTACCACCTAGACAAAGAGAAAGCCGCCCGTTATCTCGCCGACCGCGACCTCGACCCGGAAGGGAGATTAGTCGACCTCCGCCGCCGCATCAGAAACCACGTGATGGCTACCCACGCCGACACCGGAGCGTCCGTAACACTCCAAGTACCCAGCCGCGAAGACCGTTATCGGAGTGCACGAGGAACCCCCGAACCACCCGAAGCCGACCCGGCGAAGGCCCTTAACCAGATACGCAAGTGGGGCTGCCATTTCGAGGGTAAAGACCCCCTCGCGTTCCTCGAGCATCTAGAGGAACTTAGTGTGGCCTATGGTCTGGAAGACCACCATCTCTTAATCGGGCTAGCCGAGCTGCTAAAAGGCGAGGCCCTCCTGTGGTGGAGGAACACCAGAGAACAGTGGTCCACCTGGACCGAATTCCGAAAAGATTTCCTCGCCCAATACCTGTCGCCCGGGTATAAGCGACAATTGCGGCGAGAAATACAAGGCCGGCGACAAAAGCCAGGGGAAGGCTTTTACTCGATACGCCACCGCCGTGCAAACCATGATGCGTCGGGCCGGCGGTTACACCCGCAGGGACCAGCTCGAACAGCTGTACGAAAACGCTGACCCAGAGCTCCAGCTATACATTCGGTTAGACGAACTGCACACCGTCTCCGAACTATGTAGCCGCGCCGCTGAGTGGGAGGAGATCCACCGGCGCCGTCAAGAACAACGTCGCGAGGTCTCCAGATCTACCGAGGCAAACCTCGCTGCAGCCACATATGACCGCTCGAACTGCTGCTGGCGGTGCAAGCAGCGAGGACACACCCGACTCGATTGCCGCCGTCCAGCACGAAAGTTCTGTTCACAGTGCGGGAAGGATGGCGTTCTAACACGGGACTGCCATCCTCCGGCGGGAAACGGTCAGCGGGTCGGAACCGAGGAGGCCACCGCCCGACCCGCGTCCAGTTAGAGTACACGCCACGGCCGCACCTATTAGTCCGGATCTGCCGACTCACCGCCTGGGCGCTTCTCGACTCCGGATCGGAGGTGTCCTTCATAAACGCTACCATGGCCGACCGCCTGTCCGAACACGGCCTCCAGATCCGGCCATCCGAAGAACCGGTCAACCTGGCCGACGGCTCCAGGGCATCCACCTCCGGCTCAGTCCGACTCGCCCTCCGGATCGGCCCTCGCTCTGTCCGCCACCGTTTCCAGGTCTTGGATAACCTTAGCAGCGAGGTCCTCATCGGGGTCGACCTGTGGGCTCGATTACGCCTTACCCTGCCGCCTCCGCCACCCGATCGGCCGAAAAAGACGGCCCCAATCTATTTGGCAACTATCCACGGCCGATTATCAGCCGGGATCTCTCCACGTTCGCCCGAAGAGGACCAGCGCTTCCGGCAGTTTCTGGACACCGGGCTTCGGCTATTCGAATCCGTGCGGGGACCCACCGACCGCGCCGAACACCGGATCAGACTACGACCCGGGGCCCCGATAAAACAGCGGTACCGACCGCGTAATCCAGCCATGCAGGCCGTCATCGATAGCGAGGTTAACAAGATGCTAGACGCCGGGGTGATCGAGCCCTCCGGCAGTGCCTGGAGTTCCCCCGTGGTCCTCGTAAAAAAGAAAGATGGGGGCCACCGGTTCTGCGTGGATTACCGCAAACTGAACCAAGCTTCTGATAAGGACGCCTACCCACTGCCGCACATCCTCGCTACGCTCGACAAGCTCCGTGGGGCCCAGTATCTATCTACATTGGACTTGAAAGACGGATATTGGCAGGTGCCACTAGACTCGGCCAGCCGCCCCGCCACCGCCTTTACGATTCCCGGGCGAGGACTCTATCAATTTAGAGTCATGCCCTTTGGGTTGCACTCAGCACCGGCCACGTTCCAGCGGTTGCTGGACAGCGTCCTCGGCCCAGAATTGGAGCCCAATGTATTGGTCTATCTTGACGACATCATCGTGGTCAGTCCTTCATTAGAGGCTCATATGGAACACCTGGCCGAAGTCTTCAGACGGCTAAGACAAGCGCGCCTCCGCCTCAACCCACAGAAGTGCCACTTCTGTTGCAGTCGCCTCAAATACTTGGGGCATATAGTGGACAAAGACGGCATTCGAACTGACCCAGATAAGGTCAGTGCAGTGGCCGCCTGGACAGCACCTACCACTGTCCGTCAAGTGCGCCAATTCCTTGGAGTCGCCTCCTGGTACCGTCGCTTTGTACCAGACTTTTCCGCCACCGCCGCACCATTGACACGCCTGACCCATAAAAGGGCACGCTTTACTTGGGGACCGGAGGAAGAGAAGGCGTTCGACGAGCTGAAACGGGCACTCACCACCGCGCCGGTTCTGGCCTGTCCCGACTTCAGCCGACCGTTTACCCTCCAGACCGACGCCAGCGCTTGTGGGCTCGGGGCTGTACTCACCCAAGAACTGCCCGAAGGCGAACGCGTCATTGCCTACGCCAGTCGCACCCTAAATAACGCCGAAAGAAACTACAGCGCTACAGAATTGGAGTGCCTGGCGGTGGTTTGGGGAATTCGCCGAATGCGCGACTATCTAGAGGGCTATCACTTCACGGTCGTCACCGATCACCAGTCGCTCCGATGGTTGCAACGTTTGGAGGCTCCCACCGGCCGCCTAGGGAGATGGATGTTCGAGCTCCAGCAGTACGATTACGAGATTCAATATAGAAAAGGAAAACTGAACATCGTAGCCGACGCTCTCTCCCGTCAACCCGAGGCCTGTGTCCTCCAGACCGCCCCAGATTGTCGATGGTACCGTCGCATGTATCGCGAGGTGGAACAACACCCGGCCGACCATGCGGACTACCGGATACAGAACCGCCGGCTATTTCGGCACCTGCTGCACGATCTCAACTTTCACGACTCGCCCAGTGAGGAGCAATGGAAGCAATGCGTCCCGAGGCCCCAACGCGCGGAAATACTACGCCGGCTACATGACGACCCGACCGCCGGACACTTCGGAATCACAAAGACCATCGCACGGGTGGCCCGCTTATATTATTGGCCAGGAATGTTCCGCGACGTCACTCGATACGTCCGTGACTGCCGGAACTGCGCCACCCATAAAGCCGCACAAACCCGGCCAGCCGGGAAACTTCGGGCCACCAATGTCACGCATCCGTGGCAACAAGTCTCGATTGACCTGGTCGGACCATTGCCACGGTCGACCAGTGGGCATACCTGGCTGCTAACCATGCAGGATCGGTTCTCAAAGTGGGTGGAGATGACACCCCTCCGCCAGGCCACCGCCGCCAACGTCACACGAGAAGTCGCCGGGCGCATAATATATCGCCATGGTTGCCCGGACACCATCATCTCTGATAACGGGACTCAGTTGCGATCGCACCAGCTCGAAGGGTTGTTAAGATCCTTCGGGATCAAACACCAGACCGCTCCCGCCTACGCCCCACAGTGCAACCCGGTCGAGAGAGCCAACCGCACCATAAAAACTATGGTGGCGCAATACGTGGAGGGCCGGCACCGCCGCTGGGATGAGCACATCCCCCAGCTCCAGTTTGCTTTCAATACCGCGCGGCAAGAATCCACGGGATATACCCCGGCCTTCCTGATATACGGCCGGGAGCTACAGTCGCCGTACCCTGACGACCGACGTCCGGTAACCGCCAACGCCGCCCCCGGAGCAGTCCGACGCCGCCTCGAAGACGCCTACGAAATCGTCAGGATCAACCTGGCTCGCGCGTTCCAACACCAGCAGCGAAATTACGACTTGCGCAGGCGTGACTGGCGTCCAAAAATTGGGGACCGGGTGTGGAAGAAGGAACACCCGCTATCGAACAAAGAGCGGGGCTTTAATGCCAAGCTGGCACCAAGATTTGGTGGCCCGATGACGGTTGGCCGCATCATCTCCCCCGTCATCATGGACCTGAAGGACGACCGAGGTCGGTGGCACCGACATGTCCACGTCCGAGATTTGAAGCCAGCCTCAGAACCGCCGCCCGCGGACGAACCGTAGGAGGGCACTCCTCATGGCCCGCGCTCTTCCGCTACCCGTTCGCGATTTCCCGACCGAGCACCGAGAGCGGCACTCTTCATGGTCCGCGCTTTCTTTTCGCGTGGCTGTCCGGCCGAACACCGAGAGCGGCACTCGTCAGGGTCCGCGCTTTTTCGCTACACGTTCGCGAGCTCCCGACCGAGCCCCGAGAGCGGCACTCTTCACGGTCCGCGCTTTCTTTTCGCGTGGCTGTCCGGCCGAACACCGAGAGCGGCACTCGTCAGGGTCCGCGCTTTTTCGCTACACGTTCGCGATTTCCCGACCGAGCCCCGAGAGCGGCACTCTTCACGGTCCGCGCTTTTTTTTCGTGTGGCTGTCCGGCCGAACACCGAGAGCGGTACTCTCCACGGTCCGCGCTATACTCCGGAGAGGTATAAAAGACGGGCGCTCTCAGCCCCGAGTCTATCCTCGCCACGATGGGAAGCCCAAAAGCTGACCAGTCTCAAGGAGACCAACCGTCCGTTTCCGGACGAAACAATCCGTCCGTTTCCGGACGAAACAACCCGTCCGTCTCCGGACGAACCAACCGGCCGGTGCCTCGGGTGGGGACCTACATCCAACGGTCCGACGTGGAACAACGGAGCCGGAAAATGGCGTTTCTCGCAGCACCTCCGCCACCCCCGAGCCACCGTCGACGACCACGGGTCCTCTCGGACTCGCCAGCCTCCGCCGTCATCACCGTCGCCGCCGCCACCAAGCCTACAACGACACCGACCGACGCACGTCGCCCAGCCCGACCACCATCACGACCGACACATCAATCAGACGCCGTGTGCCGATCGACCACGCGTCCACCGGCACCCTCCACCGCCGTGCCGCCGACCATCGCGCAACGACCGGCGCCCCCTACAGCGGTGGGCCAACCGCACTCCGTGCAGGTTACCCTGGGGAACGGACGAACGGTCGACGTTCCGTTTTACGCCGCCACCATCTCGCGGCGATATAAAGTGCGCACCCCGGACGGCCGCTGGATCATCCGATTCAATCGGCGTGGTCAGCCACGGATGATCCGCGAACTGCCCCACCCCCCGTAAAAAGGGAGGGTGATGTGACGACCCGTTTTGTCGTCACTAGAAGCCGCGCAAGCACGAGGCCGACCGTCCGCCCGCGCTCATATAAACGGCCCCTGTCGGGGCCACCACACATCGAACACGTGGGAATTTGCCTTTTTGCCCCACCCGACCGGACCGCCCCACTCCAAGCTAGTTGGAGGGGGCTGACCGACGGGTATATAAAGTGGCGCAGCCGAGACTTCGACACCAGTCCCGTCCTGGTCTCTTGAGCGTACTCAAGGACCACTCCTCACCTCCTAACCATCCCGGGCGACGAGCGTTCTCGTCGCGTAAGCCGAGCGTTCTCGGGCACCGGATCCTCCCCAAACATCACCCCGGCCGACGAGCGTTCTCGTCGGGCAGGCCGAGCGTCCTCGGTCACCGGATCCTCTCCGAACAACACCCCGGTCGACGAGCGTTCTCGTCGGGCAGGCCGAGCATTCTCGGTCTCCGGATCCTCTCCAAACATCACCCCGGCCGACGAGCGTTCTCGTCGGGCAGGCCGAGCGTCCTCGGTCACCGGATCCTCTCCGAACAGCACCCCGGTCGACGAGCGTTCTCGTCGGGCAGGCCGAGCGTCCTCGGTCACCGGATCCTCTCCGAACAACACCCCGGTCGACGAGCGTTCTCGTCGGGCAGGCCGAGCATTCTCGGTCTCCGGATCCTCTCCGAACATCACCCCGGTCGACGAGCGTTCTCGTCGGGTAGGCCGAGCGTCCTCGGTCACCGGATCCTCTCCGAACAGCACCCCGGTCGACGAGCGTTCTCGTCGGGCAGGCCGAGCATTCTCGGTCTCCGGATCCTCTCCGAACATCACCCCGGTCGACGAGCGTTCTCGTCGGGCAGGCCGAGCGTCCTCGGACACCGGATCCTCTCCAAATATCACCCCGGTCGACAAGCGTTCTCGTCGGGCAGGCCGAGCGTCCTCGGGCACCGGATCCACTCCAAACATCACCCCGGCCGACGAGCGTTCTCGTCGGGAAGGCCGAGTTTCCTCGGTCACCGGATCCTCCGAGAGCCACCGACATCTTGCGGAGCTCGCCCTTCTCAGGGCGCCCGAATCCAAGGCGGTTTACGGAGCTCGCCCTTTTTAGGGCGCTCGTATCCACGCCGCGTTGGGTAAATTTCGTCCGCCACGCTACTATCTTAGTTATAAGTCGTGTCCGCGTCCGTATGATTTGGTCGCGTTTCGTCCGTCGCGTTATTATTCGTAAACCTTTAGTTATAAGTCGTGCCCGCGTCCGTATGATTTGGTCGCGTTTCGTCCGTCGCGTTATCATTTGTAAACCTTAGTTATAAGACGTGTCCGCGTCCGTATGATTTGGTCGCGTTTCGTCCGTCGCGTTATTATTTGTAAACCTAATAGTTATAAATCATGTCCGCGTCCGTATAAGTTGGTCGCGGTCCGCACTTCCTGCGATTCTCCTCTGTACGCGTAGACTAGATAATAAGCCAACTCTTGCAGGGCGGCTTCAATAAACTCTGTTTTTACCAGAACGATTGGCGTGGTTATTGCGAACCTGAGTCTCCCCCCTCTTCCCAAATCCTGGCACCGACGAGCCGATCCGTGGCGTCGGGAAAGGAGCCCCGTTACAAGTATATATTGATTAAATGTAATAAATTAGTTTTTATAACCGTAATATTACTTCTGCTTTTATTAACCTTTTATATGTGTAATACTTTATTTGAATTAAAGAGCATTTAATTAGTATATTGTTTAAATTTTTATTTACTTTTGAGAGATGAATTTTTAATAAACAATTTATTTTTATTTTGTAAAAAGTGATCGCGTATTGCTTTATTTTATAAATTAAAAAAAAGGTCAAATTAAAATATTATTGCATTATATCAAATTATTAGATTTTGTTATAATATTTTATAAATATTTAAATTAAATACATAATATACTTATTACAATATCTAATACGCCATTTTTAATTTTTACAAATTAACCGTTTAGAAATCTATGTGCAATTAATAAAAATGTGCAAGAAAACTATTTATTTCAGAAACTCCATATTCATCTCGACTAAGAGCCAAACGCGATGTTATTGCGACAAATTAAGATAAGAAATTTTTGGAAACTGAGGAATTTGAATCCTATGGTTGGGATCTCAGAAATTCCCCTTGTTCTTTCTCTAAACATCCCCTGTAAGAAAAAGACGAGAAAAATATTGGTCCGAAAGTCGGCTGAATCGGGATTCCCGATTCTATACTTTTTTTTTTTGAAGAATTATTTTCTTCTTCAATCCAGGTGGCTCAGAGCATGATTGCCACCAGCTTGTCAGAATCCAATTTCTTCAGGGCGCACCTTCTGAATGCTTCTCCCCCCTGGGCGCGGTTCAGCACCCCACGGCGAGTGATATCGACCCTCATCCGTATGTATATATGATCAGAGAGGGTCTTTTCATCAACCACCCGCCAATTGCTAACTCTGTCGACCGCAGAAGGAGACGCCCACGTCAGGTCTATGATAGACTCCCCCTGCGGTCTAACCAGGGTGCTCCTCGACCCCCTATTGACTATCAGGCCGAGAACCGCTGCCCAGTCCTCCAGCACCCTGCCACGATGATCGATTCTCCGGGAATCCCGACACCTAGACTTGGCGTTGAAATCCCCGGCAACTAATACTGGTGCTGGAGACCTCCCTTGACGATGATTGCAATTTCATCCAAGAGGTCCCCAAATGTGGCAGGGCTCTCCAAGTTTGGGAAGATATAAACTCCAATCACCCAAAGTGGGCCCCATTCAGCGACTGTATACGCTCTATCACTCCCGATCTTTTTAATCGGGAGGTAGCCCTCCTCTCTTCTTGATACAATCGCGACAGTGCCCTCGTCGTTCGCCACCCAGCAAGGATTGCCGGTGGGCACTCGGTATGGCTCTGCCGCAATCCCTATTCCGCATTTCCACTGCGCAAGGGATTAGATAAACAGGTCTTGAGCCCTCGCGCAGTGGTTTAAGTTTCCCTGGAGAAGGTCTATGCGTTTGTTAGCCATATTAGACTGTTTTAGACCTCCTCCATGGTTACTTCCCTAAGTTCCCCTGCCTTCGGGATAGTGTCGGCCTTGGCCTTCTCCTCCTTCCTCTTCTGAGCAGCTCCTCTCGTCCGCAGCTTTCTTTGCGGTTTAGGAGCCTCTATCAGGGCTTGTTCCGACGCCGTTTTCAATCCCTATTTCCCCAGGATTAACTTTTTGTCGAGCCTGTTTAATTGTCTCGGCATACTGTCCCGGGGGGCAAGTAATTGTTACCGCCGCTGTACGAGGGACTCTTTTGCACACTCTTGCCGCAGGCTTGGGGCCGGTCTTCTTCCTAACCCTATCTTTGTTGATAGGTGGAGAGGCCTTATTGGTCCGGCTACGGTTTACAAGAGGTGTTGGAGCAGGCTGAGATAGTGCAGCCTTAGCTTTCTTGGCTTCCCCGCGTCCCACAATCTTCGCCCAGGATGTTTCCTGGGAGTCAAGTCTGCTGGAGCGGAACCTGGCTGCTCTTGGAGAGTTCCTCGTTGTGTGTTTTTATTGGCTGCAAGACACCCATTCCTATGGCCATTTTTGTTTTGCCTTTCTTCTTCTTCCTAAGTTCCTTCTCATCGCTCTTGGCAGAGACGGGGGCCTTATTGGTTCCCGCGTACTGTCAAAGTTCAGTAGAAGTACTTTCAGAAAGAGAGATCTTTTTGGGGGTCGCAGTGTTCGTTTCCTTGCGACCCGCGTCCTTTCTGCCGCTCGCTCCTCCGCCCCTGGCAGAGACGGAGGCCTTGGATGCCTCTGCGTACTGCCGGGCAGGGAGGCGAGGGGCAAACGGGGTGGTTTTCCTTGAGGAAGGTTCCATACTAAAGACTTTTTTGTCCTTTGTTAGTTCCTCTCTACTGTCTAGCAAACTATTTATTCTTGAGGTGATCTCGTCATATTTAAGCTTGCCTTCAGACGTCTTTATACCGGGAGGGTAGTCCTCCAATTGTTTGACGACCCCTTTAACTGGTGGTCTGTTTATTGGAGGAGGTTTCAAAGCGGCCTCCCGTATATCTAAGTCCATACTCATTGCCTCCACACTGTTATCGTGTATTGTGGGAAAAACTTCTTTCATTCCTGTATTGGCTGTTGTGCCTATGTTAATTGTTTTTTTCAGCTGGGGAGGGTCCTTTATTTTACTGGCCCTTTTCCTTTTAGTTTCTTGGAGCCTCTTGATCTTACTCTTGAGTAGCAGAATCTCTGTTCTGAGCTCCCGATTATGTTGAGACAATCTCAACTTCACTTCCTTCCTGTGAACCTAGAATGGTCCTTCCCCTTACTATGTCTACTGTAGTAGCCATAGAGGCAATTGCAGCGTGTAAGAAACACGCCGCCTCTTCTACTTCTCTTCTTATAGTACCTTTAAGATTATTGGCTTTGATAGCCCACTTATTTAGTACTGTTGCGTAATCCAAACTCTTCGCCGCTGTGTCTACGATTAGATTGAATTTGATTTCTTTCAGGTATTCCGCAGTCTTTGACTCATATCTGCGCCATGCTTGAGAGTCCGTTATAGGGACCTTTGGGTCAAAGATCTCTTTCTCTTTTTCCTCCTCCCTTTCCACACGTTCTGTTTCACGTCTTGCTAGCAACCTTGCATAGTCGCCAGTCGTGACCGGACGTCCTCTGCCCCTCTTAGTTTTTAACTAAGGCGAGGATGATCTTTCATCTCGCCTAGCTATTTTCGGTTGTGGCGGGCCACTGTTCTTGTTCTTCTCCTCCTCTTCTCGACTTACGATGGTCTCTATCACCTTATTTATCTCCTTACTTAGTGCCGACATTTCTAGTAGCTCTTCTATCCTTTCCGCACTTGCACTTTTCGCATTCGCTTTGTCCGCTTCCGCCAGTATGACTTCAGCCTTTTCTGCATCCGCACTGGTGCAAGGTACGTTTCCTTGCAAGATGTCACGGGCATTTTCAGAGATGCTTGTCCTCTTGCTTGCATTTAGAACTTCCCGGTGGGCCTGTGAAGCAGTCGAGTTGATGTCAACCACTCTGACAATAACCGGTTTAATGTCGATTATTTTAGGCCCTTATGATGAAAGAGGATTTGCTCTGAGTCTTTTTTTTTCTCCTTCCCCTCTGTTATTAATATTTTTTGCGTTGTTGTTTGTATTAATCTTATTCATTCTAATTTATCTCACTTTCCCGCTGCGGCTCCGTTCCCCAGGGTATACCCTCACCGGCCAGGGGATGCCCCGAAACATAACCGGCCACACCTCACTGGCCAGGCCCCAAGTTCCCCAGGGGAGAGGACATACGCCACTGGCCGGGGGAATACCGCACCCCGGCACAGGGCCCCGAGCCCCCTACACGCCCGCGGGAGTTTTCACGCTCTCGCGGGTTTTCAGGGGTCTCGCACCTCCAACAATGTGAGCACCGCAGCGGGCGGCGCCACCCGGGGGGCTCCATAGACGGTTGGGGTTGGGTCGCCGCTCCCCGGCCCAACCTTGCCCGCCATGGCGACCAGCAATACCGTGTCGCCCCTTGTCGAAGACGTTCGATAGCAAGAGGCAAGCGCCTCTCCGGTCGGTCGGTTCGGAAAGGGTAACGGTCCCGACCGACCGGGGATACCATCTCTCGCCGCCGGGCCCTGCCTCGGAAACGTCCGAGCGGCCCCAGCGGCAGGTGGCCGCGGCATCCTCCGGGCTATGCCCCTCGGGTAACCGCGACTCACCTTCTCCACCACTCCCGACCCAGACTCGGAGACGTCCGAGCGGCCCGGGAGTGGCCTGTCACAGGGACGCTGGGACGAGAGCCACGCTCTCCAACCAGCCCCTGCAACACCCGACTCGCCGTCAAGTCCCGCCTCGGAAATGTCCGAGCGGCTTCGACGGCCGACCCGCGTGGCCCCCTCCGAGCAACGCCTTCGCGTTTTTATACAAGGGGATAGGCGGACCCCTGTTTGTATGATGTCTGACCTTTTGAGCAAGCTCGAAGAACCATCATCATCCTTACTCGTGTCCCCGCCTCCGCGTTTTTATACGAGGGGAAAGGCGGACCCCTGTTGCTGGCGATGTCATCTTCTGGGAGCATGTCCCGTCACTTGACATCTCCGTGCCCCGACGGGCATCCGTGACTCGAAGTAACCTAATGTGCTCGCGTATTTCCAAAGAGTGAAGCACAGCCCTCTTCTTCCCTGTTGCAAAAGCACCAGGGGATTCTACCCGAGCCTCTCGGTAGAGGCACGCGATCTAAGTCCCTAGCCGCTCTCCGATTTTTCAGGGAGAGGCAAACCCCCGTTCTGTCAGCTAAACGTAGCCCCGAGAATGTTTACAGTACTGAAACACTTCCAGCCCGGCTGCCTCCGCGTTTTTATACAAAGAGGAAGGCAGACCCCTGTTTTTACGATGTCTGATTACTCGAGGTAAGCTCGAGCAACCATCATCATCCCTACCCGTGTCCCCGCCTTCGCGTTTTTATACGAGAGGGAAGGCGGACCCCTGTTGCTGGCAATGTCAGCCTCTAGGAGCATATCCCGTTACTTGACATTACCGCGCCCCGGTGGGCATCCGTGTCTTAAAGTAAATGACTCGAAGTAAGTGTGCTTCCAAATTTCCGGAGGATGAAGCACAATCCTCACGATCATCTCCTTCCGCACCCTTTCAGGTAAGGGAGAAGACGGTCACGCGAGCAAACTCCAGGCGATCCAAAGGACAAGGCCAACAGATCACCCCGGCACGGCTCGAGCCCGCCGGTACATCACTGCCAGCCAAGTCCCACGGTGGAGCTGCACCTACCCAATTATCTCCCATCTTGGAGATGTAATCTACTAGCAAGGAGATGGTTGTCCCCAGGAGGCTCGCTGGTGCTAAGCCGTTTCCCCCCAAGCCACCGCCCCTCTGTGAGTGCTTCACGAGTAAAGCACCCGTGCCGTTACTCCATAGGATTTGGGACTTGAGCCAAGCTATAGGTCCCTCCTCCTATAGACGGCCAATCCGTCAGAAAATTCCTTTGGATTTGCGCCTAGTGCGCCGCGAGGCACCTTTAGGGTCCCCGACTCCCCCGGCCACAACTTAAGGATAATTGTCCCCGCTATACAAGCCTAAGCGTTTGCCCGGCGTTCGAGCGTAACCGTAGCACTCGAGGGAGAAGCCGAAAGACCCCGCCAATGCCCAGAGATGTATGTCGGTACACACACTCTGCCCGAAGCCATTGCCCCGTTAGCCGCCGAAGGGATACCTCGACGTTACCAGCTTTCACCGCGTGGAGGTGGGGATGGCATATGGACCGTCGTCCTTTGAGAGCCATCATATGCGTCTGCAATTTTTCTTTTAACTCAAAATAATGCAGGCATCTGTAACATTACAATATTTGAAAATTTTATTTAAAATTTTATAAATATAAATTATTTTATATAATGTAAATATATATGTACCGATCACAAATATATTTTTTGTGACCATATTTGCTCAATTGTGAGCTGACAAGCTTTGAGAGATTTTTGATCCATGCAAAATGTCCGACACTGTTATCGTTTTGCGCGTACAGCAAATTTACGTGCTTGTCCCTTTTCTGCTCCGAAAGCCGTAGTGGGATGATGCCGTTTTCATTGCTCTGGACATTGATTGAGATGTTATTTGCCAGTTCAAATTTCTTTATTTGATTCAGAGTCACTAGAAACTCAATGTCTTTGCAATTCAGTACTGTTGTGTAATGGAGATAGGAGCACGCGAAACATGCATTGTCTTTGCACGTTTACAATCGCTCTCTTCATCATTATCTTATGCGGTAATTTAATATAACATCCTGCACGCATTGGATTGTACTTGTTAATATTTATAATCAAATTGATTATTCGCGATAATGCCCACCCACTATTACGTTCTTGAAATTCTTCAAGCGATGCTAACATAGCCTCGATGACGCGGTGCTTTAACTACTCGCGTATATCAGACGTGCGAAAAAGTTCATAGTTTCTCGTATTTATACTTTTATTGGCATGTTTATTACTCGACACAAACTCACCATTAAACAGTGTTTACTTTAACACTAGTATACTTGTGCAACACTTTTTGCACGTTCTCGATCACAATGTCTTTAGCATCTTCAAGAAATTGACGAGGTTTGATGTGATTACAATTTATGACTGCACCAGTCAATATGGGGCTCTCAAACGCCGTATCAATTTCTCGCCATACGAGTCTGTTTTCTCGCAAACTACTTCCGGCACCTGCGTGTACGAAACGTCTGCGTATAGTCATTCTTCAAATTTTTCAGACGAGCAATTTGGGCGACAAGCGATTGTCGAACTCCGATCGCTAACCGTGGACGTTTAATTTGACTTTGTTCTTCCAATGATGCAATAAATTTATCACATTGTTGCTCTCACACAATGTATTCTTCCACCGAATTTACCCTTGCGGATTACTCCAACAAACTTGCTTTCATCTTGATGCTTTTGCGGAACCCTTGATAAAGATACTGATAGAGTAAGTCTCTGCCATAATTTTTATATGATCATTGACACTTGAAATTTTGGATATATTGCATTTTTATGATTTCATCTGAGGAGCCGTATTGGCGCTCGTGATACATTTTTGCAAATCGGATATTTTGTCACGTACGGTTTTAATTCATTAGTGTTTGAAATTTTGGATATGTAGCATTTTTTATGATTTCATCTAAGGATGATGTCACAGCAGCCGTATTGGCGCTCGTGATACATTTTTTTGCAAATCGGATAATTTTGTCACGTTCGGTTTTCATTTATTAGCGCTTGAAATTTTGAATATGTAGCATTTTTATGATAATTTCATCTGAGGATGATGTCATAACAGACATATATCAGCGCTTTGATTAGTTGAAAATAATATTACATCAGCATTTTGCATCAATATAAAACTAAAATATTAAAAAATAATTTAGTATCACATTGGTCACTCGAAAAGGTTATACTCCGCCAAAGACTGCAGCAACATAAATTATTACGTTCCGAGAGTACAAAATAGCAATATTTTGTGCAAGAAAAAATGTGACGAGTAAGTTTCCATATTTTTTGTTAAATAATTATTTTTAAATAAACAATTTTTGTGATAAATAATTTAAATAAAATTTTTTAGCGCTTTATCTCATCGTGCGGCTCGTATACTTGAAAGAAGATACGCCTTAACCCTGACATTATATAAATATTTGGAAATTGGAATCAGCGTCGGAATAATATCCTATGTGGAATTGGCTCTCGGCGATAATCGAAGTAATCAAATAATATTACCTATTGAAACGTGGAGATTGCTAATGCTGAAACGAGCAGACATTGTGCAACTAATTGAGACTCCGCTATGGATTTGTGATCTAAAATTGGAAGTGATTAACATGTCTACAGGATTTGTCCCAAAAGTAATGAGTAACTCATTTTTTTGCCACGCGACTGTACAGCGCACACCTGCGCGACCAATTGGAAGTGGTGGGGGGGACTCTAAACTTGCCAGTGACGCCTGGTTCAGTTGCGTACAAGCTCTTGGAGCGGTGGAACGTCATTTTTAGTGAACCTCCGCGCAGAGCTTCGTCGTGGTTAGGATGGAGAGAACTTTGGAGCAACGCTATGCGATAAAATTTTGCGTCAAACTCCAAAAGACGGCGAAGGAAACGTTTGATTTCATCAGACCTCACTCAGACCTTCAAGAATGATTGCTTGTCGTACTCGCAGGTCAAAAAGTGGCACAAGTCGTTCAAGGAAAGCCGGGAAGAAGTGGCCGATGAGGCCCGTTCTGGGCGTCCATCAACATCGCGAACGGACGATAATGTCACTCGTGTGCGAGATTTGCTGAACAAAGACCGCCGAATGAGTGTTCGTTTGATGTCAGAACAATTAAATTTGCCGAAAACAGATGTTCATCGAATTGTTTCAGAAGACTTGGCCATGCGTAAGATTTGCGCGAAACTTGTGCCAAAAGTTTTGTCTGACGCTCAAAAACAGCAGCGCATGGAAGCCACAGCCCCCCTATAGCCCCGATGTAGCCCCGGCAGACTTCTTCTTGTTCCCAAGGGTGAAAAGGGAGCTGAAAGGAAAGCATCTGAAGACCCTGGACAACATTCAAAACACCACGACGAGATGCTTTAACAGCATTCCGAAAAGCGAGTTCCAGATGGCCTACGATGCATGGAAAACACGTTGGCAAAGGTGTATAGATGCAGAAGGAGACTATTTTGAAGAGTATTAAGTTGTATTACATGTTTGATCAATAAATTTATTTTTTTGAAAAAAGGCTCATTACTTTTGGGACAAACCCTGTACTTCAACAATTATAAAAATTACATTATCTAATAATTCTTTGTACATAATGCCATCAACTTTATTACATTTATTCGATTTTGAAAAATGTATTGATCATATGTATTTCTGGCTGCAGGAGAATACACATATTGTTACTGAAAAATTTAAACAATTTGTAAATATTTTACAACGTAATAATATTTGCGATGCAAGCAATGCCGCAAAGGTAATATGTGGAAGCAATATGTTTGACAACGAATCACTTATAGACAGTGAATTGATAACTTGTGCTATAAATGATATTTTGTATAATATTTCTAACAAATAAATTATTTTACTGTTAATCTGTGTTAAGTTATTTCTTTTTCCTGTCTGATATGCATAGCCAACAAAAGTGCTTCTTTGAATGTGCTCTGTAAAGAAATGATGAGCTTGCTATGACATAATGCTCTAGTTAGAACAAGAGAGATGAAATAAAAAAATTAAGAGGGGAGCGACACTATCAAGAGACACGGTAGTGTCTCGCGACCAGTTAAGGGCGTAGCGGAGACACCGTGTATCTTAACGCGAGTCGGACATTTGAGTCTTTATAATATTTCGAATCCTCAATAATGGCTGAAGCAATCGAGTTTATACTAGACTTAATCGATAGATTGAGTTCGAATTATATAATAAAAGTGTCTTTATTTCTGCTCTACGTGATTTGTAAGCAGAGATATATAAATGCAAAGTCGAAATATGAAAAATTTCTATTAAGAAACGTCCCCGTCATCATTATTATTATCATCATCGACCACGCATACATAGTAGTATCGTGCTACACGTATTCACACGTATACAACACATGCGCACACATATATCACACGTACACAACACATGCAAGATGCATGTAGTGGTAATTTTGTCCATCTCGCACGTTTTACAACAGATGGCGATAGTGGCGCTCCGCCATATCGGCAGCGTGCGGGGTTATGTTGGCTAACTCTCTCTCTCTCTCTCTCTCTCTCTCTCTCTCTTTCTCACACACACACACACACACTCTCTCATTCTCACTCACTCACTCACTGTTCGTCTTGTGTACTTATTTAGTACATTCATGATTAAACATCTATATGCATTAATGTGAAATTTACTTACATTTAGTTTACTTGAAATATTCAATCTCTAAAGTGTTTATCTTATAAGATAGACAAAAAAATCCGAGTAAATAATAAGAAAAAAAAACAAAAGGATTATTATTGTCATAATTTTTTATCAATTAAGTACTCTCAACTATCCAATAATTAAATAAATACGTACAAATGTGCGCGCGTGTACACACATACACATATTGATATTAAAGAGATTGAAGGAGAGGAAGGAGAAGATAAAAATTTAAATATTCACATATATTTTCAAATATTATATATGAATTTATAGTTTACATATCTAATTAATAATGTATTTCTAATTATATTAAACATATCAAAATAAAGACATACATGTATTTATCAAATGAATAAAATTATTGAATACAGACTTAAAAAATTTATTAAACATAGACTTAAAAAATTAATTAATTAAACATATTCCAAATTTAGAAAAAATAAACTTTATTTATATATGCAACAGCTTTTTAAACTAAATTTTGAAATTCTATTTTATATTAGACAATTATTTCAATCAACATCTACGTCCACATTAGCTGCACTGCAGACTACCTCTACAGCCACATTATCTGCTCCGCGGATATAGCGTTATGCCAATACGATACATTACATGTACTTACTTACTTGCCTTTACTGTACCAACTCTTGTTCTTTCCACGTAATCATGTTTTTACAGTTATCGTTTGCTGTATATCTTCCAGCAAACTTTATTTCGTGTGAAGTGTATTTAATTAATTAAATCTCTGCGAAAGATTGAGAAGATGAAGGGATAATTCAAACTATGAAGACATGGTTACATGGAAAAGACAAGAGTTGATACAATAATAAAGACATACATGTATTTGTATCCTGCTGGCATAAGGTTATAGAAGTTGATTGAGATTGAAAAATAATAATGAAAATAATAAAAAAAATAAAGACACACGTATTTGTATCGTGCTGGCATAAAGTTATAAAAGTTGATTGAGATTGAAAAATAATAATAAAAATAATTAAAAAAAGGAAATATTCAATCATCATTTAAAAGCATATTTGAAATCTGTAGAATAAACAGTTTTTGCAAAAAATGTGGAGCATTTGAGCTCTAGTAAGTCTAAAAATAAATGTAAACATCAATTAATAATAACTGATGTTATATATATATTATATATATAAACCAATTTGTTGCAATATTCACTATAAAAGGTTGTAAGGGTAAGATGGCTAAAAGTGAATAATTTAAAAGATAGTTAACATAATTTTACATAAACTGAAATATTTCATAAAATAAAATATTTGTAATATTTCGAAGTTTATGTAAGATTATGTAAAAATTATACCTTTACAACTTTTTATAGTAAATATTGCGAGTTAAATCGATTTATATGAGAAAAATTAAGGTAATTCTATTTTGAAAATATAAGTGACCTTTAAATAACCTTGAAAATCGCCGTTTAGGAAAAAGTCTGTGTCAACTTTTTCTTTTTCGAAATCCTGCAACTTTTATCTAAATTTAATAGAAAATGTATAAAAAATGCTCGACATTAGTACACACACACACACACACACACATACACACACACACACACACACACATATGGGTAAATTTATATAAATAGGGTGCTTTAGGAGAAATGATCAGGATTCTAGGATATGATTGTACACATCATTTCAAGCAAAGAAGTTTAGATAAACATGTTTAATAATTGTTCTATTCCGGTCATAAAAATATACAAAAATGAATGATATAATCTCTAAAAACTCACCTTTAAAAAAAGGTAAAAAAAGGCGACCAGTTAAAGGCACGCCATTAATAAAAATTATCCATTGCAAACCCATGTAGAATCCTATCCTATTGCAAACCCATGTAGAATCCTATGAAAAATTAATCATTGCAAACCCATGTAGAATCCTAGGCAAAATTAACCATTGCAAACCCATGTAAAATCGTACCCATTGCAAACCTATGTAGAATCCTATGAAAAATTAACCATTGCAAACTCATGTAGAATCCTATGAAAAATTAACCATTGCAAACCCATGTAGAATTGTATTAAAAATTATCCATTGCAAACTTATGTAGAATCTTACATTGCAAACCCATGTACAATAGAATTGTATGAAAAATTATCGATTATAAACCCATGTACAATCGTAACAAAAGTAATGAAATAAAAAAAAAATTGCGCCAAGTGAAAGTAGAAACTTGTACCAGTGGAAAATTAAAGTTGCAGACATATATAGAGTCGTATAATGAATCAGTAAAAATTTAAATTTGCAAATGTAGAATCGTACCATATAATATGTACCCGTTGCTCAGTTTCAGGCAGTCTTGAAAATGGATAAAAAAATTATTGTTATTGAAGATGATGATGATGTGATGGAAGTGAACATTGTCCAAGATGATGAAGATGATGATGTAATGGAAGTGGACATTGCCCAAGATGATAAAGACATAATTGAAGAAAAATCAGACATTGAGGTAATTATTGTTCAGGATGATAAAGACGCTGTAATTGAAGAAGAAGAATCAGACGTCGAGGTATCCATAGCAGATTCTGATTATGATAGTGATTGTAGTGAAAATATTGATAGCTGTGTGCAAAATTTAAATCAAATTGATATCAATGATTTTACCGAATTAACAAAAATGTGTAATATTTTTTTTTATTATAAAAATAAGTATGGTGCTAAATTCTGTTCGACGTGCTTCCTACGCGTAGCAAACTTGTATTCAAGTGCTCGTGCTGTACGAAAGCATGAGACTGCGAGATATGCTCTAATAGAAGGGAGTATTTGTTTTTACTGCAGATGCTCCTTAAATCAAATTGTATCGTGTCGTGTGTGCCCCGTCTGCATATACTAAACTATAATTATGTCGTCAAAGATGCCATATAACAAGCTTGAAAAATGATATCTACATCTTACTGATAATAATGATAATTATAATGTTGAGAGAATGAGAGATGCTGCACCGCATCATACAATTAAAACTGTGGAATCGAACTCTATAACTTCAGTAGTACAGTTTCTGCAAAATCGTGAACTTGGGATAAGAAAACCTTGTGCAAAACTTTTGCATTATTTTTGTAATTATTATGTAAAAAAAGCGCGCATGTGTAATGAATATTATTTATAATATTTTCTAAATTATCTGGGCATAGTCGGGCAATGTGTAAACATCGCTTACATCGCGGGCTTAATTATGTGCATTGGAGAAATAAAGGTTCTGATGAAGACAATAGAAATGGATGGCCATATGAAATATTGGCTGATTCGACACCTGATACGTCATCTGATTCATCCTCCAAAACATCAGACGCTGAAACAACATCGCCCGAACCAGTTCCGGAGCAGTCGTGGGATTGGTATCATTCTTAAAATTAATAAAATTAAAAAGTAATTAAATTATAATTAATAAAATTTTTCTGTGTTTAGAAGCCAGGTATGGATTCGCCCCGCGCCGCCCTTCTTCAAACAAATTTTATATATTATATTAATTTTTATATATTCATATTTTATATCACATTGATTTTTATATATTCATATTTTATATATTTTATATTATATTAATTTTTTATATATTCATATTTTATATTACATTAATTTTATATATTCATATTTTATATTTTAAATTTACACACACACATCTTTATAATAAATATTTATATATTATATATATATATATATATATATATATATATATATTGTGTAATTATTTTGGGATTAAACCTTCTCCTTACCTCTTTTGAATTATAAATATATCTTATATAAGTAAAAAAAATATATATACATATATTAAAGCACCTTAGAATTAACATTGTCATCATTTTTCTTTCGCGGAGCATCATCTTGTCGCTCTTCTTTCCCTCTCTTTGCGCTCTCTTGTGGATGCTCCGTGTTACCTATCGCTTGCGCCTTGCATTATCTCACGCGCTATCTCTTTCTCACTACGCTCTCTCGTCATCTCTCTTTGCAGTCTGTTCACCGCGTTACCTATCGCGCTATCTCTTTCTCTCTCGCGTGCATCTTTCTCGTGTCATCTTACTCGTTGATACTTTCATTGCTTCCCTCTCCTCGAGGATTCCTCGCGAATCCTAAATCGCGTATCCCCCTCCCCGCGGACCCTAAACTTGCGTATTCCCCTCCCCGCGGATCCTAAACTTACGGATTCCCCTCCCCGCGGGCCTCGCGGATTTCCTTCCCCGCCAATCTCACGGATCCCTCTTCCCGCATGACGTCATTCCCCGCGTTACAGGTCCCCCTTGCCCCGCACTTCCCTCAGAGGACCAGAGTTAGAATTGGCGTATTATATCTATTTACATAATTTATGAGGATGGATTACCGAAAGAAGTAAAAACATTGGAGGCAAACAAAGAATCGGCAAAGAGAACATGCACGGAGCACGTGGCCGACCTGGAAGTCAGCACCATAACAAAGGCCGCTATTACATCACCGGCCGACTTGTAATAAGGAGGCCCGCAGCTCGAGGCCGCGAGAGCCTTGAAATAAAGCGCCTCCTCAGCAAAATTGTATTGTCGATTAAGTTGTCGCGAGGGGTACCGAAAGTACCCCACACGATTCGTTACTGTCACGCGAGTCGGGAAAATCGCGGAAAGCCCT
>NW_028189403.1:0-24522 GCF_048542155.1 Nylanderia fulva
GGCATTATTATATTTTTTACATAAATTGATTCCTGACAATAGTCTGCATAAAAAATTATTAGAGTAGGATGGTCAAAAAGTGAATGATTTACGAGATATTTTATATTTTAATCTTATAAAGGTGGTTCTCGTAATAATCGCCACGATTTTTAGAGCACTTACAATAATCTGACAAAAAATGTCATTAATCAGAAATTTACCAATTTGTAACCGTCAACAAATTTAACAATAATTTAATGATTGTATACAATGTTATTTTATGTAACATTTTTATTTAAAATTAACAATTTTAAAGCTACTACAGCGTAATTCTTTGCTATCGAGGAAGTTCAAAAAGTTTAAAAACGTAAATAGTAAACAGACTCGACTTTGACCTTATGTTATCATGTAGCTTAGCTATTAATTTGATCAGGAAATTTTTAGTATCAGTTTATCTAGTATCAATTTATGTGTGTCTAAACCTGATATAATGAATCACTATTCTAATATGGAAAAAGTAGATATGTTACTATTACTAGTATTTGGTGAGTGTAGAAGAAATGCACGGAATGTAGTAGCTTTGTATAGAAAACGAAATCCGGATAGAGCTTATCCTTTTGCAAAATGTTTTTATAATATTGAGCCTTCTTTACGTTTACATGGCACGTTTCCATGTGGAAAACGTGTCAATCGTACTAGGCCAGTTACTAATAATAACGCCGTTAATATTGGTTTTAGTAAACTTTCTCGAAAATAGCAAAGAATTACGCTGTAGAAACTTTAAAATTGTTGATTTTGAATTGAAATGTAACATAAAGTAAAATTGTAAGCAATCATTAAATTATTATTGAATTTGTTAACAGTTACAAATTGATAAATTTCTGATTAATGACATGTTTCTTCAGATTATTGTAAGTGCTCTAAAAATCGTGGCGATCGTTACGAGAACCACCTTTATAAGATTAAAATATAAAATATCTTGTAAACCATTCACTTTTTGACCATTCTATTCTTATAATTTTTTATGCAGAATATTGTAAGGAATCAATTTGTGTAAAAAATATAATAATTCCATTTAAAAAATTCAAAGTGACATAATTTGTTTATAAAAAATTTTTATTTTTTTATTTTTATTGCATGTTAAAGCTTGCATAAAGCAGATTGATTTTCACTGTATAAACTTTTTTTTAAACTGGCGGAAATGTTCCAAAAATTGTGGCGACCGTTATGTGAACTACTCTGTATACATACATATATACATAAATATGTGTTTGTGTGTAAATTTTAATTTGATAAAAAATAAGATAAAATTTACATAGTTAAATATGGTAAAAAAATAATAATAAATACTGTTCAACCAAATTAAAGACCAAATGAAAAAATATTAATAAATATTATTAAAAATCAAATTATCCAAATGGCACAAATACTTTCAGAATATTCCAATAATATTCATACCGGAAAATATTTTACGTAAAAATATATCAAAGTAAGAAAGTTGAATCCAGTATTAAGTAATTGACTGCAACGATTGCTCGGCTTGTTACATTGGTCAAACTAAGCGTCATTTGGAAACGCGTATTAAAGAGCATCGCAACAATATTAAAAAGCATGAAAGTAATTATTCGGTGATCAGCAATCATAGAGTTACTCGCAATCACGACTTTAATTGGGAGTCTGTGTCCATTTTGCATAATAAATGTAATACTAGAAAAGGAGAAATCTGTGAAATGATTTATATTAAAAAACAGAGCGACTCTATTAATTTGCAAAAGAACACAGATAATCTTAATTCTATTTATAACACTATTATCAACGCTTTTTAATATCTTTGACTTGTTTGTTTTTTTTTTTTTACTATTTTTGTATTATTTCTTTTTATTTTATTTTATTATTTTATGAGATGTATTGTAGTTGTTTTTATCACCTTGCTTGGATTTGACATTTCTGATAACTATCAGTTAATATTAAATCATGTTTAAGTGCACATGTGAAGTAAAGAACGAGATTTCATTCGTTTTTTGTATCGCTTCATGGTGAACATTGTTAACATCACGTTTGTGAACAAATACCTACTATTTTATTATTTAAGATGTATTAATTAACATTGACGTTTAACATCAGATTACTTTTTATTTATTAACTTTGATAATTTTTTATAATTTTATTATACATTTTTTTATTTTGCTCTTTGTACATCATTTATTAGAGTTTTCTATTTGTATTATATAAATTGTAATTTTCTTTGTATTGATTAGCCTGAAGAGGACCCAATTCAGGGTCGAAACGTTGCTGCACAAATAACATTAACACCATTAATAATAGCCAGTTGATCGTTTTAAATATTTTCCCATTGGAAAAAATATATATTTTATCAAATATCTAATGAGCAAATTGACCAAACTGGCAATTTATTACAATTGTTTAATATAACGTTTCGACCGTCATTGCGGTCTTTATCAAGTATCTACGAATAACAAAAAATTTTTAATAGATAAAAACACTCAAATATAGTTAAAAAATAAAAGTAACACCAAAAATGAATACAATACTTAAATCAGATATAAATACGGATTAGTAAAAACAGTAATAAAGACTAAAATTCAGTTGAAAACTGCAATCATTTCCACAATGTTTTAACAAACAATGTAAAAATGACAAACGTGTATAACGGATGTTAACTGTTTGACAAACGCTTTATTACTAACGATTTAAGAGAACACAATCCATTTGTAAAGTCAGCACAAAATAATAAACAATAACAAGGAGAAAAGAATTAAGTATATTTAAATAGCGTTAAGAACTCGATCATAGGTTCCGCTGAAATTCTCCGTATTTTTTTGTAAATTAATAGTATTTAAATGTCATTTTATGTGAAACATCACTGCAATCTCTCTCTTTCTTGTATGTTTTTCTTGATGTAAAATAATAGGAGCACTCCAACGAAAGTTATTAGAGGTCCAATGAAGACTGACCACCGAATAGAACGGAATATCCTCTTTAATATTACTAATATGTTCCTTAATACGTGTTCTTAAGTGTCTTTTTGTTTGTCCAATATAAATCGCATTACAACTTTCACATTCAATTTAAAGACTACTTCAGTTCTTTTACTCGTGTCTAGTCTTATCCATTGCAAACCCATGTACAATAGAATTGTATGAAAAATTATCGATTATAAACCCATGTACAATCGTAACAAAAGTAATGAAATAAAAAAAAAATTGCGCCAAGTAAAAGTAGAAACTTGTACCAGTGGAAAATTAAAGTTGCAGACATATATAGAGTCGTATAATGAATCAATAAAAATTTAAATTTGCAAATGTAGAATTGTACCATAAAAAAACTTATCTTTTAAAAAAAAGATAAACAAGATGCCAAGTCCATGCGCCATGTGAAAAAGTGTTAAACAAAAAAGTAATTTTAAGTAAAAAAATCTATCAATTGACAAAAATTTATGTTCTAAAATTAACATCTCTACAAAAAGTAATGTCCAATTATTGCGCGAATAAATAAACATTTTTATAAAAAATTAAAATTTAAAAACTTATGCAAATTTAAAATTAATATAAAATAAAAAGAAATAAAAAAATTTTAGTTAAAAAAACTGGGCGCGCTGCTAAATAATATTCTAATGATATTAAAATTAAATTGTTACTTTTAAACTTATTGCAGCGCGCCCAGTTTTTTTAACTAAAATTTTTTTATTTCTTTTTATTTTATATTAATTTTAAATTTGCATAAGTTTTTAAATTTTAATTTTTTATAAAAATGTTTATTTATTCGCGCAATAATTGGGACATTACTTTTTGTAGAGATATTAATTTTAGAACATAAATTTTTGTCAATTGATAGATTTTTTTACTTAAAAATACTTTTTTGTTTAACACTTTTTCACATGGCGCATGGACTTGGCATCTTGTTTATCTTTTTTTTAAAAGATAAGTTTTTTTATGGTACAATTCTACATTTGCAAATTTAAATTTTTATTGATTCATTATACGACTCTATATATGTCTGCAACTTTAATTTTCCACTGGTACAAGTTTCTACTTTCACTTGGCGCAATTTTTTTTTTATTTCATTACTTTTGTTACGATTGTACATGGGTTTATAATCGATAATTTTTCATACAATTCTATTGTACATGGGTTTGCAATGGATAATTTTTGTTAATGGCGTGCCCTTAACTGGTCGCCTTTTTTTACCTTTTTTTAAAGGTGAGTTTTTAGAGATTATATCATTCATTTTTGTATATGATAAGCATCTTTAAATAAATAAGCAAATTCAATTTTTCTGGCATTTTCTTATTTTAGGTACATATATATCCAATAATTAATATACAAAATTAAATATTATTCATCACACAATTTGTATCAAAATAATATATTTTTAAAAATTTATTTTAAATTTATTTAATCATTTTTATCATTGTGATTGTAGTGGCAAGGATTTTATTGCTCAGTGTCATTGCAAGCATCTGGCCTGTATATACCATAATATATTGTGTAATACATTGGCTAAGTATGACAATATGGATTTTGATAGATTCCCATGGAATATTGGAATTTTGTCGGACTTGCAGTCATCCACCACATATGCAGCCTACAATTAAAGAACGCATTTATTCCATATTATTTGCTTCCGTTATTGGCATAGTGCACATTTTTATATATCTCAATGCTGTAGATAGCAAAACATTTTGAAAACATCTATCTTTCTATGTTATCTGCTTTTTTGAAAATATTGCAGCAAATTTATTATGGCAATATGCTTGTTCTCCTGCAGTTAAAGAGGCTTAATACTTTAATATAATCTTTATTATTTGTATCATTTCCTTTTTCTTGGGAATTACAGCAATGCTTTTGTACTATATTGTCTTGCATCCCTCAAAAAGACAACATACTTCAAACGCACCAGTTCAAGCAATGTAACTTTGATATTTATTTACTTTAAAAAATGAGAGATAAACTATACAATATGCAATTAACCTTATCTTATGACTTTTATAAATCTTATGATAAAATCTAACTCTCTCTTAATCTTTATTATGAAAAGAATCTCGGTATTATATGAAATAATTTCATTGTAATTAATAGTTTAACTTTCAAAAATTTTGCAAAATAAAATAACTCATACATTGTATTTCTACCATATATATAAAAAAAAGATAGGTAAATATAAATAAATAAATATATATTTATGATATACAATAAATAAATATATATTTATATTTATATATATATATATATAAAATGTTGGATTTTTATTATATATATATAATTTAAAAAAATCTTTTTTATATGCTATTGAATTTTAATACATACAATTTTGATTATATGTATTTTAATTGATTATATTTATAAGTATTTTTATATTATCTTAAAAAGACTGCATAGAATTATTTGTGCGACACTCTTATATGTATGTATAATTAATAGGGACCAACTACACATTTTTTTTTCCACTGAATAAAAACAATCTCAATATTAAAATTAAATTATAAAAAAGATACTGTGATATTTTATTGATGAGAAATGTACATTTATAATTGTATTAAATACAAAAATAAACATGCCATGAATTACTATATATACATATTTTCATAATTATCAAACTTAAAAATATAATATTGTTACCAAAGAAGAAAGCACTATTTAAAAACTCTAAAAGTTCATAATTTGTTAAATTAGTAATTAAATACTGCATTTTGTATAATTTTTAAGCTTTATTCTTTTATTTTTCTTTATTTAATTGAATAGATATTAACATCCTATGTAGCATACAGATTAAATTAACAACCAAAAAAATAAATCTTAACTTTGAAATATATTTTTGTTTCTTTTAAATATCAATCAACTGGATTTTGTACTACTATTAATATGAATTCTTTATCTGGTGCCATCATAATTTTATGTTTTTTGCTACGTATGCGCAAGAAAGTTAAATCATTTGTTGGATTCAAGTCACGTACGACAGAACGAGCTTTATCTGACAATTGACTTATCAAACCTGCGTATTGAACTGTTGTCGTATTATCTAATGTTGACTTTATAGGAATACCTAAAACAAATATAATTTTATAAATTTTTGTTTACAACTACAAGTAAATCATGTCAATGATCTCATGTAATACCTTCTGCATTCACCACTATTGTTCCAACTACCCTTTTATGAGACTGAATTTGTTTCATAGTTTCTTCAACCTCTTATAAATTATTTCATCGAAATTTATTAATAAAATTTTTATTTTAAATATTCCAATAACGGAAGCAAATCATATGGAATAAATGCGTTCTTTAATTGTAGGCTGCATATGTGGTGGATGACTGTAAGTCCGACAAAATTCCAATATTCCATGGGAATCTATCAAAATCTATATTGTCATACTTAGCCAATGTATTACACAATATATTATGGTATATACAGGCCAGATGCTTGCAATGACACTGAGCAATAAGATCCTTGCCACTACAATCACAATGACAAAAATGATTAAATAAATTTAAAATAAATTTTAAAAAATATATTATTTTGATACAAAGTGTGTGATGAATAATATTTAATTTTGTATATTAATTATTGGATATATATGTACCTGCAATAAGAAAATGCCAGAAAAATTGTAAAATAGTTCCTATAGCACTGATATTAGATTTATCTTGTTAAGCTAATCGAATGCTGCGATGATAACTAGCCATTGCCCAACCCATGCTCACAAGTGAGCTGATAATGCTACCTGCTTGATGTACAACTGAAAAAAATATAGAAGCTAATTAAGAAAATTATTAAAAATATATGCATACTCATACATAGGCATTTATATAATTGAAATATTATTGAAATAATAGCAAAATATCTGATTTTGTATCACAGACTGTAAACTTGCACATAAATTATTATGACAATAAATTTGCAAATAATAACATTAAAATTGAATGTAAAAATTGAAATTGAAAATTGAAAATATCTAACCCCGCACGCTGTCAATATAGCGGAGGGCAACTATCGCCGTCTGTTGTAAAACGTGCGAGATGGACATTTCCAATACATGCATCTATTCATGTGTTGTGTACGTGTAATATATGTGTGCGCATGTGTTGTATACGTGTGAATACGTGTAGCACGATACTACTATGTTTGCGTGGTCGATGATGATAATAATGATGACGGGGACGTTTCTTAAAAGAAATTTTTCATATTTCGACTTTGCAATTATATATCTCTGCTTACAAATCACGTAGAGCAAAAATAAAGACACTTTTATTATATAATTCAAACTCAATCTATCGATTAAGTCTAGTATAAACTCGATTGCTTCAGCCGTTATTGAGAATTCGAAATATTATAAAGACTCAAATGTCCGACTCGCGTTAAGATACACGGTGTCTCGGCTACGCCCTTAACTGGTCGCGAGACACTACCGTGTCTCTTGATCTTTACCTCTTTTAATAAGAGTGTTCAATTTCTTTGGGATGGTATAAAGTACATCGCAACCGTTCTTATTAATAGAACATGTAATATTCTCACTCAGACCTTTTATATAATGATGCATGACCTAGCGTCAAATTTTTTACAATTTAATGAACCGGGGTTGTTATTAGCAATAAATTGTCTACGCCTTTTATTTATATATTTCTCAACCACTAAAGGGGGATAACAATTATTGATTAAGATTTTTTTAACGAATTCAATATTTTCATTATGAAAAATAGGATCTGAAAGTGAGGTGGCGCTGTCAACAAGGCCCGCAATCACACTAAGTTTGTATCTCATCGGATGGGTTGATAAAAAGTTTATGTAATGCCCCGAATAAGTGAACTTCCTAAACCAATTAGTGGTCAGTCTACCGCCATATCGTAAAACATTAGTGCTCAAGAAGCTCAACAAGTCTTTATTTTCAAGTCCAAATGTAAGCTTCTAGTTGAACTCATTACAGTGTCAATCGCGTGTAAAAATTGTTGGAGGTTAAAATCAGTAACAAGTGAAATATCATCCCATCCTTTCTCTATTGCATTTTTTACTAACTCACCTGGAATGTTAGTAAAAAGTGAAGCTACATCTAACGAGATCATAACATGACTATCATCAATAATTCCATTCTTAATATGGTTAACAAAAGACCAACTATCAGTAATGTGAGATCGTGGTTTCTCAATTGCTTTTTGTAATATGTCGTTCAAAAATGCAGCGATGTTATAAATCGGACTTCCTATGGTCGAAACAATGATACGAAGGGGGTATCCGGTTTTATGGATTTTTGGTAAGTCATAACAACGAGGCAAATTTCCATTAGTACACCTTAGTTGTTTAAAAATAATTTCATCTATTATTCCGTTGTTTAACCACGACTTCACTAAATTGTTAATTTTCGTATTTAATAAGTTAAATGGATCTTTGTTAAGTAATATATAAGTAGGTTGGTCATTAAGTAAATCTTTAATATTTTTATCATAGTCAGATCGGTCCATTACCACAGTAACTTGTTGTCATGTCTTGCCCTGAGGTCGAGTTGTTAATTAAACACCAGTGTGACTTTCAATAAACAACTATATGGTTATTATTCAATATCACGAGAACTCGCTCCGATTACAAAGCGCGTCACGCGGTGTGCCGGTACGTTACGTACGAGCGTCGGCCGTAGACTGACTCTGCCCTCGTGTCCCCGCCGTAGCGATATGTTGTTGATTCGGAGATTCCGCAGATCACGTGAATACAAAGTGATGATGATATATGAGTACAATGAATACACCACACTTGTCCTTTATCTGCCTTTGTTACAAATATGTATTATCTTTCAAAAACTTTGAACATTTACAAAACTCACTGAGAATGTAACTATCAATGTGACTAACATGTTTTTGTCTACTCAAAAACTTATAAACTGAGCTAGCAATAGAAATCTTAACGTTATCAATGTTATCCTTATGGAATTTATGTTTTACTTCAAAATTTTTTATATTCTCAATCGCTACTAATGTTCTATCCTTTTTGTCCTGTCTATTTATGAGTAAACCAAACTTGTCACCTAAACTTAAAAACTTCAAAACAAAATCAGGTATATGTTTACTGCTGATATTAACAATCCATTTCTTATCAATCAATTTTATCTAGTGGATTTTGAACATCATAACATTTCTGTCTAATAAATATGAATTTGTTATTAAGACGAAACTTCTCAGATTTATTATATTTATGACGGATACGCCTATTACGGTCAAAAACCGGTTACAAATTTTAACGGTAATTTCTCGAACAATTGTTTTTTATGCTATTTATCAATTTAGATAGTAAGTATTGTATCTTTAAATTCAAGTCTCTAATTTTCAAATTCAATAACGCAAGACTGTTTCGTCGTTGGTAATACAACCATTTGCATAAACCATTCCCGTTGTGGAATTTAATAGACATCTTTGTTAAGTTATTATATATGTGTGAGGGTAAAATATCTTTTCGTCTGCACCGCAATAAGAATATTAATTGTTGGTATGATTTGTAAATATCTCTCATAATCCTAATCTAAATTTTCAACAACCGTAACACTTGTAAACCGTATTCTCAGCAATATTCTTGAAATAACCTCCTCCTTGTATAACTACCATCTTTAGGTCTTGATGTAATAAAACTTATTGCTAATAACAACTCCGGTTCATTAAATCGTAAAAAATTTGACGCTAGGTCATGCATCGTTTTACCATATATAAAAGGTCTGATTGTGAGTGAGAATATTACACGTTCTATTAATAAGAACGGTTGTGATGTACTTTGTACTCTCCCAAAGAAATTGGACACTCTTATTAAAAGAGGTAAAGATAAAATAGACACGAGTAAAAGAACTGAGGTAGTCTTCAAAATTGAATGTGAAAATTGTAATGCGATTTATATTGGACAAACAAAAAGACATTTAAGAACACGTATTAAGGAACATATTAGTAATATTAAAGAGGATATTCCGTTCTATTCGGTGGTCAGTCTTCATTGGACCTCTAATGACTTTCGTTGGAGTGCTCCTATTATTTTACATCAAGAAAAACATACAAAAAAGAGAGAGATTGCAGTGATGTTTCACATAAAAAGACATTTAAATACTATTAATTTACAAAAAGATATCGAGAATTTCAGCTGAACTTATGATCGGGTTCTTAACGCTATTTAAATATACTTAATTCTTTTCACCTTGTTATTGTTTATTATTTTGTACCGACTTTACAAATAGATTGTGTCCTTTTCAATTGTTAGTGATAAAGCGTTTGTCAAACAGTTAACATCCGTTATACGTTTGTCATTTTTACATTGTTCGTTAAAACATTGTGGAAATGATTACAGTGTTCAACTGAATTTTAGTCTTTATTACTGTTTTTACTAATCCGTATTTATATCCGACTTTGGTATTGTATTTATTTTTGGTGTTACTTTTATTTTTTTACTATTTGAGTGTTTTTATCTATCAAAAATTTTTTGTTATTCGTAGATACTTGAAAAAACCGCAATGACGGTCGAAACGTTGTATTAAACAATTGTAATAAATTGCCAGTTTGGTCGACTTGCTCATTAGATATTTGTTTTAATTATTACTGGCGACCTTTTAAAGAATTTATCTATTGATTATATATTTTATATATTAAATTAAAAATAAGAATAATTTAGAAAATCAATGCAAAAATATGTTAGATTTAAGGAATCATAAAAAGCATAAACATATTTAAAAATATTAATTAATTTTTTTTTAAAAGTTTCTTAATTTTCGCAATAACATCGCGTTGGCTCTATTGGCCGATATACATATCCTAAAAAAATCATAAAAATGAAAAGGTCAGGACATGTTCAAAAGAAGGTACTCAAAAATTTAAACAATCTAATAATATATTATCACGAAAAGTAACTGATATGTTATTCAAGGTGCCAGTTCAAAGTGAACATACGTAAAGTGTATATTATCTAAATTTAGTAATAATATATTACCATGAAAAGTAACTGTGATATTTTATTCAAGGTGCAAGTTCACATTGAATATACATACATATAAGTAAAACTGATTACAATTTGATTCTAGAAAATAAGTGCAATATGTTATTCTTAGTGCACAAAATATAATAGTCGTTTATAGAGATTTGATTTGAAATTCATACTAGCCTGTCAAATGAAAAATAATTGCTCGTAATTCCAGAGTACCAATTTGTTAATGACTCAGAAAAATAACATGGCGGTCGGCTCTCAAAAAACTATGATGTTTCTCGATATCCATTTAGAAATAATGTCGAAGCTCTTACAGAATAATTACTACAACATTGGAAATACGAAAAGTATTACATTAGAAGAAGATTAGATTAGAATAAGGATTCAACGTATTTTTAAAAGCTCTACACACACAACGAAATGAATATACAAAACTATATACAAATACCTTTTTCTTCTGTGTTTCTGAAGAAAATTGTAAGTCAAATGAAACCTTGCACTTTGAGAACCATGTCACTTACTTTTCAGAGTCAAATTGATAAATTTTTTTTGTATATTTTAATGATATTTATTTCTCACGTGTATCTTGAATAATTAATATGTAATTTTTTATTGTATATTACGACAAATAATCAGTAAACTTTTTAAGCGTATAGCTTTATTGTAGTTGATCTGAGAACTGTACATTTATAAATTTTACTTAATATACACCCGTTTCGAGCAACAAGGCAAAGTTTTCTGATCAATAACTTACTCCCTGAAAATACGGTATAACACAAATCGGAAGTTGATACGAAAATTCGAAATTTTACTAAAGAAAGATTGGAGGTTTTTAATTTATACAATTTTCACAACTCTTATTTTAATTATTTATTCTACCCATCGAAAGTTTTTTGAGAGCAGGCCGCCATGTTATTTTTCTGAGTCATTAACAAATTGGTACTCTGGAATTACGAGCAATTATTTTTCATTGTACGGGCTAGTATGAATTTCAAATCAAATCTCTATAAACGACTATTATATTTTGTGCACTAAGAATAACATATCGCACTTATTTTCTAGAATCAAATTGTAATCAGTTTTACTTATATGTATGTATATTCAATGTGAACTTGCACCTTGAATAAAATATCACAGTTACTTTTCATGGTAATATATTATTACTAAATTTAAATAATATACACTTTACGTATGTTCACTTTGAACTGGCACCTTGAATAACATATTAGTTACTTTTCGTGATAATTTATTATTAGATCGTTTAAATTTTTGACCTTCTTTTGAACATGGCCTGACCTTTTCATTTTTATGATTTTTTTAGGATATCACTTACTTTTTAAAGTACAGATATATAGATCAGCTTTCTAGTAATTCAAGTATCACAAATATATGTATTTTCGATTCTTATCACATAACTTTGTATAAGTAACAATTTATGCAATACAGTTCAAAATAATTGAAATATATGGTATATATGTACATATATAAAATATATAATTATATTATAGTATACATATATATTTTATTTAATCATATATGTAAATGTTTGTATAATTGTAATAACTTTTAACGATACATTGCACATTTATTTCAATTGCAACAGAATGAATTTATATTCTTGTATGAATATTGAAAATAAAGAATGGGCCCCTCCATCGCCCATTCTCGTGAGAACGCAACCATATATTTTTCTTCGTCTCTCCGATTTTAACACGACATACATATTTCTGTCTGATAATTTTTTTCTTGATGATACTTTTTGAAATGTCATGAAGCCTAGGTCAAATTAGAAACTTATTGCATTCGTTTTAATGCAGCGCTTACAGCAGCTTTTATACAGCGCTAGAACAGTTGATGTTTTAATGTAGCGTTTACGGCAGCCTTTATACAGCGCCATTATTTAATCTGTTCTAAGAACAATATGTATGCCCATTGTGCTCCTTTGGGCCATTTTTTCTTGAACACTTCCATATCATTAGAGTAATACCATTCCGATTTTGTGTCAGCTCTCAACATACACGTGTAGTGACCACGATTCGTTTCTTCACCTTCGTGAAATATAGCGCTTATTACCTTGTACTTTCTTTTATTAATCGTGATATTACTCGTCGGCACGGCGGTAATCCGATTGTTGATAATTTTTTTAGAAGCACCGTTTACAAAAGTATATAAATTGAGCTGTATTACTACGACGGATAAAGTTGATTCGATTACGGTTTTCTTTTTCTACACGGTGCCCTTACATTCGTTACAATTGCCGTTTATCGTTTCCCATTTAGAAAATTCTACATTAATCAAACTTTGTAGAGTGACACCTTTTTTCCTTTTTAATGTCGAATGTATAGGTAATATTAACAAACTACTGCTTTCCAGCTTAGTTACATTATAATTACATTTGACATTCGAGCAACATGTTACGTGCTTTAATTCGAGTTTTAATACATCATTGATGTCGGAATACGTCGACATTAAAGCCGTAAAAAATTCCGAAACATCTTGTTGTGTTCGTTCTTCGAAGCGTTTTCCGACAGATCTTCTAACCGCTTGAATGTTGCAATATTTACGTTCACCATACGCGCAGATAGCATCAATCAATGCATTCGATGCTTTATTTTTAGTATTTGTTGCCTAATACGTACGCAATGAAACGCACATTGTAATATTACATTAACGTAACACGAAACAGCATCGTTATTGCAAAGGCCATATATTTTCCACGTAACTATACTTTCTGGTTCCTCACAATCATAATTCTGCATATCATCAATGATATTAGGGATATCCCATCGACGATCGTACATTTTCACAACCTTTTTCTCGGACGGATTGATTTGTGGCAGTTCAGATTTGAATATAGATCTCAGTCGATTATATTCTACAATGGCTCTCGAGTTTGCTTTAACTGATGCTGGATTGAAATTTATCAAATGTAGGCCTTCCAATTTACTTACTCGTGACAAACCTACATAGGCTTGACCATCACTGAATACAGTCGTTCCTAAATCCATCATTGCATTGTTACATGTAATTCCTTCGATTATAAATAATTCGACATTCTTTAATTTGTCTCTCAAAGTTTTCAAGACCATGTCTGACAATTGCGTATATTTTGGTGTAGATTCATGACTAACCGGTAGTTGAAACATTCTATGGATTGTCAAGCCATCGATATTGAATGCTGCGATACCCGTGGGAGCAGATATGGCAGTCGTTATTTCCAAATTTATTCTGATCCAATGTTTAATCGTTTCAATTAGAAAACTTTTCCCTGTACCACTCTCGCCACTTACGTACAGTCGCAGAATCTGATTCTTATCTTGTAAAACTTGGCATACTCCATCAAAGACTCTTTTCTGGTCTTCCTTCAATTGCGACATCATTTGCGATAAATCAATCGGGTCGTCAATCTTACCAAAATCTTCCAGATCTTTCATCGCGTCGTCAGCTTCTATCGGATTACAATCCAGTTCATCGTCATCGGATTTGTCTCTGTCTGCTATTCTCAGATCATTTTCGCGCTTCTCGATTAATTCAGCATCGTTCTCAAAAGCTTTCTGTATTTCTTCGAGTCTTTCGTGATATTTCATTGCCTTCGTTAAAACAGACTCTGAATTCTTAAAGGCATCCGTGTAAGTCTCGAAAGTACCTTTGAGTTCACTCAAATCTCTCCATGGTTTGAACAGAAGAAGCAGCGAGTAAAAGTATTTTTCGGGCTCAGTTTTTATATTAAATCGATAATGGTTAATTAAATAACCCTTTTTTCGTTTTTTTAAAAATAAACCCGATGCCAGTTTGTAACACTTGACTTCGTCATTATTTGACATCTGTTTCGTAATTTCCCAAAATCTGGCAAAATCGTACAAATTCAATGATTCTAATTCCTGAGGTCTATTTGGATAGTAATCATCGATGAGTGACGAACAGTAAATATTCGTAGAATTTTCATCGAGAGCTTAAATTTCATTAAATGTTTTAACTTTTTTATTTCTCACCTCATTAACATCGATCCATTTGACCACGGTATCATTATCCGTACCGTACAAGGGATTCTCTAATAGTGTATCCGCAGCTTCTAAAGCACCGCATTCTCTGTTATTTAATGAACGCATTGCAAAATTCCACAGTTTCGATGCCAAGGACTTATTCAAATCTATCACTTCAAAGTCTGTATTGCATTTTTCCGACTTTGTCGTGTATTTTGTTAAATATGAGTTTAAAAACTCTGATTTTTCTCTAATAAATTGTATGTCCATATTTCCCTCCCAGGCTAATTTGATAGCCGGATTATAATCATTTATAAACCTTTCCGACTCCTTGCGAGGAAGATCGTACAATTTGCTCTTACTGCGTAAATTTTTTCTACCGACTATCGAAGTGATAACGTCTCTTAAAACGAAATTCTCAGTAACTGGCCGAGGAAAATCGAACCGACACTTTCTGTATATATTAGTTGCCGTTTTTTTCGTACACATGCAATACGAGTTATGTTTATGATTCTGATCACTTATTACCGTATCGTACAACGTTGGCGAAACATTTTTATCTGGAATTTCACACGTTACGTATTTTCGAATAAACGTAGCAACTTCTTCATCCGGCGATTTTCCTAATACTGGAGCATCTTTTATCCAAATCATACAATGCATGTGCTGAATACCTCTACTTTGATATTCCAGTTGCCAGATGTAATGAATAACCTTTCCTATTGGATTATCGGACGAACAAATAAAATCAATCATGGCTTTGAATTTTATGCACATGAATCTAGAAGTACTTACAGGATCGTATGCGACTAGTTCGCTGATGCCTAACTTCTCTTTATCGGGATTCATATCTTGTAAATATTTACCCAAATCGGACCATTTCCATTCACTAGGACTTAAAGTCAAAAACCACGTCGCTGGACCGTAATGCAAAGTCATGCATTTTACATTATTGGACGGTTGTCGCCAAAATTGATCCGTATTTCTCAATTTTGCGAAAATACTCATTAAATTCGATTCTAATTCGTAACCTTTCAATTCGTTCAAGTATCTACCAGCAGTGTATCTCTCTCGTGGGTTAGTAACCATCATCGTATAATAGATACAACTTTTCAACTGTCGGTAGTTAGCATTATTGAGAAGGAAAAACAGATACTGCAGATTCAACCTGAATCTACTATGTTTCGACATCAATTGTGTTCTAATAAATAAATATTCCGGCAATGCAAAGTTTCTATCTTCTCGTTGTCCATTGACACCATCAGGATATAAATTAGGGAAACACATGACATCCAGATATTTATAACGATTATCCATTGGAAAATCTTCAATTTTTATCATTTGATAAAGCTTCAATGCAGATTCGTTATCGATTCTTTTCGCGTGTATTGGGTATATTGTATACTGATCGTTAATATCCGAATCTTCAGTGATTTGTGTGAGGAAAGCCCTACGTTTTAAAACGATTTGATCATTATTACTTGTACATTGTACAAATTCAATGCTGGTAATTCCTCAACCACCTCATTTATTTCGTCATTGTCGCTTTCCTCATCGACAATCCTATATTCTGTTTCCTGCAACTTATTATTTAATAGATCATCAGATGACGCTGGAAGACGAATTTTTGAGTAATGAGGATTATTTTCTTTCAACCATTGTAAAGCCTTATACATTTTATTAATATCTACCAAATTTTCCCAAACCACTTTAGATTTCTTGGGTATACCTCGAACGAGAATGTGCAACTCGTGATTCAAATTTATAGGATCTTCCGGAGGACATCCTTATCCAATGTTTCTTGTAAAGGCAGAGGCAAATGAAATGTTCTACCTTTTCCTAAACAGAGTTCAATTATATAAGTTTCTTGATTTAAAATGTGCTATATTTATATCATTTAATTATTTTTTTCGTTCAAGTACAATTAACAGCAAAAACTGCATATACGTAGGTATGTATTTGACTCTACTGCCATTACTTGAAACAAATACATTATTCGATATTAACAAATTGGAACTCTGGAATTACGAGTAATTATTTTTTATTGTACAGACTAGGTTTAAATTTTTGAGGACCTTCTTTTGAACATGGCTTGACCTTTTCATTTTTATGATTTTTTGGAGATAGGGTGAGAGAGGACGAATGAGGGTAAGAGAAGACGAGATAGGCGAAAGAGGGTGAAAGAGAACGAAAGAGGGTGAGAAAGGACGTACAAGGGTGAAAGAGGTGAGAGAGGACGAAAGAGGGTGAAAGAGGACGAAAGAGGTCGAAAGAGGGTAAGAGAGAACGAAAGAGGGTGAAAGAGGCGAAAGAGGGTGAGAGAGGACGAAAAAGTGTGAAAGAGGTCGAAAGAGGATGAGAGAGGGCGAAAGAGGGTGAGAAAGAATGAAAGAGGGTGAGAGAGGACGAAAGAGAGTGAAAGAAGGTGAAAGAGGACGGAAGAGGGTGAAAGAGGGTGAGAAAGAATGAAAGAGGGTGAGAGAGGACGAAAGAGAGTGAAAGAGGACGAAAGAGGGTGAAAGAGGACGAAAGAGGGTGAGAGGGAATGAAAGAGGCTGAAAGAAGACGAAACAGGGTGAAAGAGGGTGAGGAGAGGACGAAAGAGGGTGAAAGAGGACGAAAGAGGGTGAAAGAGGACGAAAGAGGGTGAAAGAGGGTGAGAGAGGACGAAAGAGGGTGAGATAGGACGAAAGAGGGTGAAAGAGAACGAAAGAGGGTGAGAGGACGAAAGAGGGTGAAAGAGGACGAAAGAGGGTGAAAGAGGACGAAAGGGGGTGAGAGGGAATGAAAGAGGGTGAAAGAGGGTGAGAGAGAATGAAAGAGGGTGAGAGAGGACGAAAGAGGGTGAAAGAGGCGAAAGATGGTGAAAGAGGACGAAAGAGGGTGAAAGAGGACGAAAGAAGATGAAAGAGGCGAAAGATGGTGAAAGAGGACGAAAGAGGACGAAAGAGGGTGAAAGAGGGTGAAAGAGGACAACAGAGGGTGAGAGAGGACGAAAGAGGGTGAAAGAGGCGAAAGAGGGTGAGGTAGGGCAAAAGAGGGGTGGGGGTGGGGGCGGTATGTGGGAGGGAAAGGGGTGGGTGGAAGTTGAGGGAGGTGTGAGTGAAAGGTGAGAAGAGATTTATATATATATTATATATATATATATATATATATATATAATCCTGATGACGTCAGCGGACGCGGACAGAGAAGAAGAAGAAGAAGAAGAAGAAGACGACGTTACTTCATTTTTCATGAAAAACGTCACTTTTTGACCGCTTGTATCTCCAGAACGGCTTGACCGATTTTATTCTTTCTTGGCTCAAATTACTCGTGGCGATGCCGCCTTTCAGGTTATATTACGTGCAATTCAAAATTTTTTATATTTTAGTAGTTCTACACCCCTAAAAATGGACTTTGATGGTGCAGGATAAGGAGACTTGTAGTGTCTTTTAAGGTCTTTTAGGGTTTGAACATGGCCGGAGACACTACCGCGTCTCCTAATACAGGGTGGACCATTTAAGTTGATAATGTGAAATATCTCAAAAACGAAGCGTTGGAGAAAGAAATGTTTTAAATAAAAGTAAATTGACTTTAAGGGGGAAAGCGAATTGCATGATTTATGATTTATTTGGAGGATATTTTCAAGGTTATTTAAAGGTCAATCTAATTTTTTAAACTGGAAATCTATATTTTTTATTTTTTATTCTTATTCCTCGTAAAAATATAAGCAACTTTTGTAGGAACCATTTTTCAATGTAGCACTGTAAATTTCACAAATATTTGAAATGTGAAAATTGATAAAAGAAAGTAATACCGTATTGTACTGTACAATTTTATAAGCATCCGCTGTACATTTTATTATTATTATTTGAAACAAAAAAACATTAACATAATTTAATTAGATTATAATAAATGTTCAAAGTGCTCTTCTACCTTAATGCATTTTACAATTCTTTGTAGAAAAGATTGATGTGTGCGTAAAAGTGCGTCTCTTTCAATATTTGCACATTTTGTATGCGCTCTTGCATGTTTTCTAGAGTCGTTAGTTCTTCGATGTAAACTTTATCTTTGAGATAACCCCATAAGAAATAGTCTAGGGGTGCAAGATCAGGAGATCGAGCTGGCCAATGTACTGGACCTCCGCGTCTTATCCAACGACCAATGTAATTCTGATTTAAAGCATCTCTAGCAATACGTGCATAATGAGCAGGGCATCCGTCGTGCTGGTACCACATGGTCTGCCTTTCTTCTAATGGTACATCTTCCAACAGTAACGGCAACTCCTCAGATACAAAGATTGTGTACATTTCTGTTAATGTGCCATCGATAAAAAAAGGCCCAATTACAATACTTTTTCTCCCAAAATTTTACACCACACATTAACAGACCAAGATCTCCGATGCTCCACTTCTTTTAACGAATGTGGATTTTTAACAGCCCAATAGTGCATGTTATGCCGATTTACTTCACCATGATTGGTGAAAGTACATTTGTCACTAAATAATACGGATAGAAAAAAGTTATTATTATTTCGCATTATATCTTGTGCCCATTTACAAAATGTTATTCTATTCACAAAATCGTCACCATGTAGTTCTTGATGCAACGACACATAGTATAGATGGAATTTGTGCCGTTTTAATATTCTAAGAATACTGCTTTTAGAAATTCCTGAATTGGTAACTAATTTTCAGGAACTTATATGGGGATCGTAATTTACTGCAGCTAACACTGCAGTTTCCTTATTTTCGCCGATAGCGGTTCTTTTACGGTTCCTTTTTTTTGGCTGAACACTTCCCACTAAATATGGTTATGTCATTGTTACATTACTATTACAAAACTTAATTATTAAGTAATGTTACATTGTTGTTAGAAATAACTTAAATGTAAGTTACAATTTCCGCCTCAACAACATAACAATCCAATATAACATGTTATATAATAATTATATTACACAATTTTATAAATTTAACCAAAACTCTAATATTATAATAACATTAATGTAACAATAATGTAATGCAACTGTAATATATGCATAATTATTTTGTTATATTGTAATTACATAGGAGGAAAGGTATATGATATAATATAAATAATATATATAATTTCTATTAAAATTTTATTTATTATATATTTATTATATATAAATAATACAATAATAAATTTTTTATTACAAGTAATAATCATTACGAATGCTAATAATAATAATAATATTATAAAAAGGAGTAATATTTTACTTTTTTATGTCCTATATCTTAATTAAATGCATATAAAATTATTTAAAAATATAAACTTAAATGAAAGAAACACAAATAATTGCATATATTCATTTGAACATATATATAAACTAAAATGAAATAAAGATAAATAATTGTATATAATTATTTAAACATATATAAATTGAAATGAAATAAACATAAATAATTGCATTTTATCTTTTACTTAACTTACGCAGTCATCAAATTTAAAATATACGCAAAATGCTTTATTAGATTATTTCGAAATATAGTATATAAATACTATATTAACATACTTAAAACGTGAGTCTATAATAAATGAGTAATGAATCTTTTTAAGAAATTGTAAAATATATAAAAATGACAATAAAACAGAAATTTAATACATATAGTGATATGTTCCATATACATATATTGCATTAATAAGTTTTTTCATACTCTGTATGTAAGAGAGGAATCAGTACTGAACAATTTTTATCTAAAGGAATACAAAAACATTTTCTAGTAACAGTTGCAGCTTCAACGGTGACAGATTCAACAGAATTATCGATCATAAATATATTTAACTTTTTTGAGTCACATGGTATTGTAAAGAATGATTTGTATCTCAATACTTATTGCCACGGATGTACAGAACATTATTTTAATAAATAAAAAATTAAATAAATAATAAATAAAAAATTTTTTAACAATTAATACTGTTGAATTTGATAGAAGGCAACAGTTATCATTAGTTTTTCGAGAAATTATAAATCTATTATACTCTACTTTAGAAATATCTAATGTTTTTTTAGATTTATGAATTATTCGATATTTTCTCTCATAATCTTTTGAAATTGGTAAAAAATTAATTTCCAGAGTACGATTAATAACTTGTTCTAATGGCTTCATTGAATGTTTAACTCTATTTTTAATTTTTTTTATAAAACTTTCAAATTTGAAACTACTAAATTTGTCTAAACAACCAAACTTTTTTACTTTATTGCTAAGATGTATGAGATTATGTACATTATATGTAATATAATGATATCCGTATAATTTTTTATATTCCAGTACAAACCATCGCAATAAAGAGTTCGCATAATCATTCAAAATAAAACAAAATTTCGAGTCACATAATATTCTAATTGCTACAGATAATGCAAGAAAATGATTATATTTAGATTCTGATAAAATCGATTTTAGAACAATTGGTCCAGAGTATAACAGAAATTGACGGCATTCTGTTGCTTTCCATTTGTCTACAATATCTACAGCTCTTGGTTGTCTAGCAAATTCCGATGGAACTAATTTTTTGATAGCTAATAGATTAGTGTTCAATACATCAAGTGAATTTTTTGGTAACTTATGATCCTTTGAACCTTTAGTCCATAATTGAAGGAGACGTTTCATTACGCCTAGACATACTAAATGCATATAGTCTATTGTTACATTAAAAACCATACCAATTTTTAACTGTGTTAAAATGGACTCTCCATTGTGATGCTCTTCTTGTTTCATAGTAATGAATGATTCATCTGTTCTCAAAGGACTATCAATTTCAGGAAATATCACTGTACCATTCCATTCGCCTTCCTGAGTGCATTTACCGCATCCAAAATATCCAGTATGATATTTTGTACAAGTTATATAAGCCTTTGCCGGGGCATCACAAATTATTGTATTGAGGATAACAGTAATTACTTTTCCATTTACATTTATACCATTTTTAGCAACATTTTCCATATCATTAACAAATAGAAGAAGAAAAACGTTAACATCTTTTGGTTATGAATAGCCATGAAAAATACCTACTAAAAATGTTTCTGAATAAAAATCAGCTTGGATAGCAACTAATAATAGCCAAAATTGACTAGTTGAACTTGTTGATATAGAAGCTTCATCACAATTTAATTGAAGAAAAATCACATCAGAATAAATTTTAAAATATTTAATAATTGAACGTTTTAATCCATTTTCTAATCCAAAATGCATATATGCACCACCATTTCCGAATTGAATTTGTTTACAAGTTGTTTTTGGAGTTTTTTTCAATGTTCGACCATCTTTAGGAAGATCAGAATGATTATTTTCACGTAAAATACTTAGTAATGCATTTATAGCAGACAAAGATTTTTGAAAATTTGAAGCCCATACTTGTAAACGATTAATTAGATTTTCTGAATTTATTTTTGATGAACTGTTTTCACTGAACTCATTAAAATAATTATTTCTTTCATTATTTGCAAAATAATGATTATCATGATTCGACCACTGTTCGACGTTGTCATTAGAAATATAATTTCTTTCAACATATTCGTTAAACATTAATTCCTGAGCTATTTCATTATTCAATTCTCCATTATTAGTTTTCAAATGTGGTTCACAAGCTGTTTGCTCAATAGCATGATTACATGACTCTCTATTTACTTTTACAACCGAAGACAATGACGATGGCAGACTTTTAATTAAAGATTCATTACTTATTTCATTAAAATATAAAGAATTTAATTGTCGCTTTCTGCGTTGTGTTAAATACTGAATATCTTTTGGCATAATGTGAAAACTTCAACTATTTTATTATAATAATTAAATGTATATACTTAAAAGAGAAAATTAGCGCAATCTCAATTCTAATATATTAGTGCATGTAGATATCCTCTCCTCAAAATAATTTTCAACTTACTTCTTCAACAAACTTCTTTTTTTTTATTCTCTCGATCGAATCGTTGTTTGGCAAAACGCAACCAATTGGCACATTCAGTTTCAAATTCTATTTCTTTTACAGTTGGATGAGTGTCTAAAATTATTTCTGCAACAGAATATTATAAATATAGTTCTTTAGGATGATTTTATACGTGCATACATATATACTTATTATTATATATTGAATATGTTAATTCTTTTTTTCACTAAAGTTTTTACCTTTTATTATTATTATTAAATTTAAATTATTTACACGAAAATTATTTTTCTTTCCTTTCCATGAGCATTTTGTTGCTACTTTATTTGTAAATAATCGTTCTAATATTCGTTTTATATTATCACGAGCTCCTTGGCCCCCAATTTTGGAAATAAAATTTTTCTATAACAAATATATATTATATTAAATAATGTATATAGTTAATTATATAAATAGTAATTTATAAGTATATTATTATATCTTTTTATTTAAAACAATTGGAAGATTTACTATTCACTTTAATTTAATTTAATATATAACATATAACTTTAAACTTTACTTACAAACTGAGATTGCATTTCTTCTTCTGACAAATTGTCATTAAACTCCTTTATTTCATTAATTGTTTTTAGTGGTAGTACATCTCTAGCTTTTTCTGTTGGACCAGATATTCTAGTAAAAGGAGTTATACGATCCACGCGCTGTTTCAAATCATGTAATGAGAGTTTTGTATTAGTAGTTATTTGTAATAACTGGTCAATTTTATCTAAAAATAAAAATATATAGATATTACAATGTAAAGTACATATACATAGATTTGCTTTTACTAATTTTATTTTATATACAATCTAAATTTTTCATAATTATTTCAATATCATCTGAAGTTTTTGATGTTGAACTTTGTGGAATTACTTTTAAATTATTGTTTCTTATTAAAACATTATTATTATTATTTGGAGGAGCACTGTTATTGCTTGATTCATCTGTCGTTTCATTGTCAGATTCTTCCGGAAAATCAGGCAATTTATTCTCTATAATATACAGCAAAAATATATATATATATGTGTAATAAATATATATTTTAATATAAAAACAGTTAATCTCGGCTCGAATAATTGTGTTACAATAAAAATAAAATCTCAACGGCAATCGGAGCCTGTGCGGACGACATGCACAAAATTAATAAATTAAAATGAGATCTCAAATCAAACTCATATATTAAATTCTAAACGTTTCGACCCACTTCGGGTCTTCTTCAGTAGCTGCAAAATACAAAGAAACAAAAATAAAAGATAATCGGTACAAACAGAAAATTATAAAACTCGTATACATACAATCCGCAAATAAATTAAATATCATTCTCCTCCCTATTCAAACCGTCCGGCCATCGGAGCGTCTCCCTAACGGTGACCATCGTCAGGAAGGAAGCAGAGCAGTGACTCCCTTACCAACACTAATCAACATAGTATAAATTAAACATAGAAAAATCCACAAAAATTAAAAATTAAAAACCGGGAAGTACACTCACCCCGACAGTAAAAACAGAGAGAAGACGATGCTACACGTGACACATCACTCTAACGACTGTGCGGTATTCTACCTCGACACAGTCGATACATATATACGCAAAAAACAAATATAAAAATATAAAAATAAAATATGAAAAAAAAAATAAAAACAACTAAAACTTATCGGCACTCATGTCAAAGGTCTAATAAAA
>NW_028189404.1:0-24488 GCF_048542155.1 Nylanderia fulva
GCCCGGCTTTAACTGTTCACATAAAAGTACGCACTAACGGAACATTTTTATCATCTTATACATGCATGAATGAATGGCACATTTTCGATATAATTTAATAAATAAATAAATAAATACAGGAAGAGTATATATATATATATATATATATATATATATATATATGTAACAAATCGCAATTAAATAATATCAACAAACCTAAAAAAGCGCTTATTTTTCATATCAGTTTTTGCTATTATCTAAATAAAATTATACAGATGTATTTTATCTATATTTGCATCTCTTATTGTTAGATGAAAAAAGTATTATCATAGGGATCATATCGAGGCGAACATTGTTGGACAGGACGGATTGAAACACGCGTTAATTACTCAAAAACTCTTGATTCTGAATAACTATAATTAAATTTCGATATTATGTGAATTGTAAGAATTTATATTTCAATAATTATACTGAAGAAGACCGCGTGCGGTCGAAACGTTTATAGAATGATTGTAATTTGCGTTAGTTTTAATATAATGACTGTAGTTTTATAATTTATACATGTAATAAATGGTAGTTGACTGAACATCTCGAATATTCAGCTCGATAAGTTGGCCTTATATTTATCACTTTGTTTTCAATATACGAGCGACAATTGTATTAATTTAAAAGTATTATCTTTACTAAATTATTTCTAGAATAATTTTCAGATAATTTCAGCTTAGAATATCATAGCACATAAAGATATTTAAATATAGTAATTAAAACTTATATACAAATTTATAAATAAAAATATGAATATTATATTTAATTAATGAAAGGCTCGTATAAATTAAACAAAATTAAACAATCATATATAGTAGGCCAACTAAACGAGCAAATAAATAAGATGTAAAAATTTTTTTATTAATAGTTAAATCATTAAATTAACATTCCGTTACAGAATCGATATAAATTGTAAACGTTTCGACTGCACTACAGTCTTTATCAATACATAAAAATTAAATATTAAAATATAAAGTTAGATGTTAAAAATACAAAGTTAGTTAAATATTAAAATATAAAATTGAAACGATTCTTCGCTGTTGACCAATAGATATGCAAGGCGATTGGTCTGAGATGCCAAGTTATGCGACATTTGAGCATGCTACGGATATAATACGCGAATTAAATCAATGTCAGAAAATATTAAAAAATCTTTCAACTTACATTATCGTTTTAACAAGTCCTTTTCCCCGATATTTCAAGTGTGTGTTGCGAAGTCTGAATACCAAATGTCAAAATAGAGAGCGTGATGTATTTATTTATTACCAATGTTTTTTCTAAATTATGATTCAGCAAATTTTTTAAGTATGTCAAAATAACTACTGTCTAACAATTCGGTGTCTGTATTTAAATTAATTCCATTTTTCTGTTCTTTAATGTGGATCATTTCAGATATTAGTCTTTTTTGGTAATTCTTTTCATGATCCATAATTTTAATATTGTCCCAGTCAAATGTATGTTGTTCGTTTAGAATGTGTTCCGTGATAACCGAATGTCTAGCAGAGTCTAATTTAATATTATTTTTATGTTCTTTAAGTCTCGTTCCTAGCTGTCTTTTTGTCTGTCCGACATATGTGGCGTCACAATCGTTGCAATTCAATTTGTAAATAACGTTAGAATTCGTGGGGCAATTATTTTTGTCCTTTTGAACTCTTATGAAGTCATTTAATTTTTTAATGCAACGATATCCTACCACTACGTCAGGTCTTCTTATTGCTGAAGCAACTTTCTCAGATATTGATTCTATATATGGTATGACAAAATATTTAATGTTAGTATTAGTATTATTAGTATCTGTTATATTGTTATTATTAGGCTTGTTAAATTTCTTAGTTGAGAGATTTTTTAATCTGCGTTTTATTTCTGTGAAAATTAGATCAAGAGGATAACCGTTGGATAGCAAAATGTTAATAGCTTTCTCTATATTTTTTTTGTGAAATTGCGGATGTGATAATAATAAAGCTCTATCTACCAAGTTATAAATTGTTCCTATTTTATGACAAGTCGGATGATTTGAAAAAAATGAAAGTAATCTACCTGAGAATGTCTTTTTGTGATACCATTCTAAATAAATTTTGTTATCTATTACTTTGATCATTATGTCTAAAAAGCTTATACAACGATTATCCTCCTTTTCCAATGTAAATTGTAGTCTATCGTTATAATTGTTGAATTCGTTCAAAACATATGTAATATTGTCAGCGGAAGTGCATAAAATAATGTCGTCTACATAACGGAAATAGAAAGTCATTTCGCAATTTAAATTACTAATTACCAATGTTTCCAAGTCCTGCATGACTATATCGGCAATGATCGGAGAAAGTGGGGAACCCATAGGAGTCCCATAAATTTGTTTGTAAGTTATGTTATTAAAAGTGAAAAATGTAGAAGTTAATATAAATTTTATCATACCTATGAATTCATTTTTGGGAATCTTTGTGTGTGACTCTATAAAATGCCATCTATTGTTGATGCCGTTTAATGCAAGATCTACGGAAACATTAGTAAATAATGAAACAACGTCCAATGAAGCTATTATGTCGGTATCTTGTATTGTTTTCCCTGATAGAATGTTGCATATATCAAAACTGTTATTTACAAAACTGTCCGCTCTAGGAAGGCTATATTTTAAAATTTTATGAAAGAAAGAAGCAATATTATATAGAGAAGTATTTATTGAGGAAACTATTAATCTAAAAGGAATATTTTCCTTGTGGATCTTGGGGAGCCCATAAGCTTTAGGAAGAAGAGAGTCGCTTGAAAATAAATAATAATATTCTTTTTTGTTGATGAAGTCTTTTTTCAACCATTTTTTTAAACAAATATTGAGGTCTTTTTCTATTTTTGTTGTTGGATTGTTTTTAACTATGGTATACGTAGAATCGTCTTCTAGGAGACTCTCAACTTTTTTTATATAAAATTCTTTTTCTAGTGCGACTGTAATGCTGCCTTTATCTGCTCTGGTAAATAAAATATTAGGATTTTGATTGCAGAATTTAATTGTGTCTTTATGCATGTGAAATAATTTTTCTTGTATGTCCGTTTTTTTTGTCGTTATTGTTTAAAAATAATGAAAATTGTGGAATGGCGGCATTACGAATCGAAGTGAGATTTCTGATCCCGTTAGAATTGCTTTCTATATCTTTGATGAATTCGTGTATAGCTACTTTTTTATTTAAGTTAACTGGGAGACTAAATTCACCTCCCAATTGTAATAGATTGGTTACATTGGGGGGAATTTTTTTATCAGTTAAATTAATAAACCATTTCTGGTTAGTTTGTTGTAAAGGGTTATGTGTAGCATAACGAAAACTGTTGGCAGAAACAGTGTTATCAACAATATTTGTCGAAGATGTTGTTTTTAATTCGATAGGATCAATATTTTTAATGTACTCTGTTTCATGCGATTTACGTAGCCATAGGAATTTTTTCTTATGTATGAGATATAATTTTTGGTTGAACAAAGAAAAGGAGTTACAATGGTGATTTAAAATCTCCTGCCAGATATAAGATGGTAAAAGGTTTTGGAGAATTTGGAATTGTCTTGACCGTTTTTTATTAAGTGAGTTTAAAGTTCTATATAAATCAAATATCTCTATGTGTTTGGGAAACTCTCTGACGTTTGAATTCTCGCGTCTTATTCGCCTCCGCGAGTGACGCGTAGCGCGCCGGAAGAAGAGGCGCTACGAGAGGCCGTTAGTGCCTAAGACGAACGCTTGAGGCGCTAGCCTCTTCCTTCGTCGTCCCGCTAAGCCGAGTCGGCTTCTGTTCGCGATCCTCTCTTGAAAAAAGAACAAACGTGAATCGTTGCTTAGGAATCCTTGTTGGTCGATTCTCTACTGTCCGTGGAGACGCTTAAGTTCAGTGATAAAAAGGTTTCCGTTCGGTTCAGACATTGAGGAGAGATTGATTTGAATATATAATTCTTTTGGAAAACTACGAGCTTGGACGCTTTGGAACCTTTTAAGGTTAACTATGAGATGGGACATATCTCTTGGTTTGGAGGACAAATTCCCTTGAGTTCGCCTGATGAGGAAAGAAAAAGAGCCGTTCGTATTCTTAATTAAAAGGATTCGACAAGGTAACAAGTCTTTCAAGACTGGCCTAGCCAGGATTCTATTAAGACTGGCCTAGCCAGGATTCTTTCACGACTGGCCTAGCCAGGATTCTATTAAGACTGGCCTAGCCAGGATTCTTTCACGACTGGCCTAGCCAGGATTCTATTAAGACTGGCCTAGCCAGGATTCTTTCAAGACTGGCCTAGCCAGGATTCTATTAAGACTGGCCTAGCCAGGATTCTTTCAAGACTGGCCTAGCCAGGATTCTATTAAGACTGGCCTAGCCAGGATTCTATTAAGACTGGCCTAGCCAGGATTCTTTCAAGACTGGCCTAGCCAGGATTCTATTAAGATTGGCCTAGCCAGGATACTAAAGTCATTCACATCTATTTAACGTATTGAATCTATTCGCTGCTACGATACCTTTTGTCTGGTTTAACGTACTAATTTTATATGTTTATAAAATACTAACGTCACTTATGGTTGTTGATCTCACCAAGACTTATGTTTGGCTTGACGTCTTGATTTATATGTGTTTAATACTCATGGTTTGACTTGACGTCTTGATTTATATATGTTTAATTCTCAAGTTTGATTTGACGTCTTGATTTATATATGTTTAATACTGTTGTTTGATTTGACGCCTTGCTTTTTTATGTGTTTAATACTTATGTTTGGTTTGACGTCTTGATTTAAATTAGTTTAATACTTATGTTTGATTTGACGTCTTGATATATATATGTTTAATATTTATGTTTGATTTGATGTCATGTTTTATATATGTCTAATCCTTATATTTTATTTGACGTCATGAAATTATCATATCTTTAAGACATTTATGTTTGACTGAATTAAATGAAATTCTATATACCGTTCAGATATTCTGTTTTCTACATTTAACGGTGACTTATTAATTGGATATAATATCTATTATATTCCTTAAGCGTTAATATATATATATATATATGTGAAGATTTGATCATAATGAGTAAAGTTGATAGTATGTTTCTCTCACAATAAATTTCTGTTATTATATTTTATAAAAGTCCACCAACTCCCTAAGTATATCCGGAACATTTGGTCCTTCGAGCCGGATACTTAGGTGAGCCAGATATTTATGTAAGCCGGATTTTATATGAGAACTGGATAATTTGGTTGAATTGGAAATACCATCAAAGGATTAATACCACCGATAATCTATCTTCAAGCATCATGAGGATTTCTCACGTGGAAGCTCGCATCGAGCAGCAGATATCTTTGAGTGCCCTGATCTTTCAAGCAATTGAAAGCTTCAATAAAATTCCAACGACTGACATCACTTCAAGGCTGATTAAAGCTCGTGTTACAGCTTTAAATGAGAATTGGGAAAAATTCTCTATTGTTCATGAAGCAGTTATTGTAGCTGTCAATCAGCTCAGTACAGAAGACAACGAGTTGATTCGAAATCACACTTATTTTGAAGAGGATTGCTATGCTCGAACGTATGAGCAATATCTGGACTCTCTGGACAAGATGAACGCTCATCACGACTCGGATTTTACTATTCCAAGGACATCTTCAACTCAATCTCTCTCTCAACCTGTATCTAACCAACTGGCTGTTTCTCATCACACAAGACTCCCTCGAATCGACCTGCCGAAATTCAGTGGAAATGCTTCCGAATGGATGTCCTTCAAAGATCTATTTTCTTCCATCATTATTGGAAATATAAGCCTAAGTCCGGTCGAAAAGTTGCAATATTTAAAAGCCAGTCTGACTGGCACTGCAGCTTATCTCCTCAAGAACACGGCTCTTACTGCGGATAATTTCCAAAAGGCTTGGACCGATCTGATCTCGTTTTATGAAAACAAACGACTACTTGTAAATTCAGCAATTCAATCGTTGCTCTCCCTCAAGAAGATCGCGAAGGAATCCTCCAGTGAGCTCGAGCGTCTTTACACCAACATCATGCAAATTTATCGCTCACTAGAGACGCTACAACGCCCAGTTGAACACTGGGATGATTTTCTAGTGTTCCTAACCGTTCAAAGGCTGGATGCCGAATCCGTTAAAGTCTGGGAGCATCATCTCGGTTCCACAAAAGAACCTCCGACTTGGAAACATCTGTGTGAGTTTCTTGTTACTCGCCTTCTCTCTTTGCAGGCCTTTGAAAATTCGCAAAACTTGCCAATAAAAAAGAAAATCCCATCGCAAGCAGTTAAGGCCTATCATCAGATTCAAAAGAAAATTAATGGCTCACAATTCTCCTCATGTATCGTGTGCTCTGCCAAACATTTCTTGAGCGTTTGCCCTCAATATACCTCTCAAACTACGCAGCAACGACACTCTCTAATCACAAAGCTAGGATTATGTTACAATTGTTTGGGGAAACATCGAGTTTCAAAATGTCAATCAACTCGACGATGTCTTAAGTGTGGTAAGAAGCACCACACTACGATTCACCAAAAAACACCTCCCAAGATGGAAAGTCAATTTAAACACCCATTGGTTAAACCATCCACCGAAACTTCAGGCAAGACCACTCCCTCGCAAGTATTGCATGCCGCTGTACATGCTAGTCAGGCGTCTATGTGCACTCTTCTCGCCACCGCTCAAATGTTAATTGCCAACGAAAATGGACGTATCATGAAGATCAAAGCCCTTATAGATCAGGGATCGGAGATCAACATCATTTCGGAAAAAATTGTCCAAGCTCTCAAGCTTCCGCGCTCCAAATCAAGTATTTCCCTGATAGGTGTCGGGGAACATTCTACTAACAAGACTCGTGGCATCACTTTTTTCAAGATTATTTCTCTCCATGATTCATCAGAAGAATTCCACATATCAGCGCATATTCTCCCTAGCTTAACGAGTTCGATCCCGTCAAGTAAAGTCTCCGGAGAATCCTGGTCACATCTGGATGGATTGCCTTTAGCCGATTTTCAATATGGAATTCCCAGTTCGATTGATCTAATCATCGGTTCCAATTGTTACCCTCAGATCATTAAGGACGGTTTAATCAAAGGTCCGCCGAATACGCCTATTGCACAATTAACCTCGTTTGGTTGGATCCTCTCCGGCCCCGCTTCATCGGAATCGACGAATCGTTCTATGCGAAGTTACCATATTTCAATGGATTCCCGCTTATATGACCTTCTCCATCGTTTTTGGCAACTTGAAGAAATTGGTGCACGCCAAGAATCCTTCATCTCCCCGGAAGATCAACAATGTGAGCAACACTTTAAAGATACCCACTCTCGGAACGATCAAGGACGGTATGTGGTGCGTCTGCCCTTCAAGAAGCCTCCTCAACGTTTAGGAAACTCTTATAATCGAGCTTCAAGAATGATGGATTCTCTGCGAAATCGGTTTCAAGTGAACGCAAAATATGCGGAAGCCTATTTCAAATTTATGAGGGAATATGAAGACCTCCAGCATATGAAATTAATAACCGATGTAAATGAAGAACTTTTACCTCCCAATTTTTATCTTCCTCATCATGGAGTGTGGAGGGAGAGTAGTACAACTACGAAACTACGAGTCGTGTTCAATGGATCAAGTCGTACAACATCCGGAATTTCTCTAAATGAGATATTGCATACAGGCCCAAAGCTTCAAGTGGATTTATTCAACGTTCTTATTTGGTTTCGGCAATTCCAATACGTCTTTTCTGCTGATATAGAAAAGATGTATAGGCAAATCCAAGTACACCCCGACGATTGGAGATTTCAACGCATCCGATGGTCGAATTCAGACAAGGATGTCAACTCTTTTGAGCTCACCACTGTTACTTATGGATTGGCTTGCGCGCCTTATTTAGCGCTTCGTACCATTACTCAGCTTATTGAAGATGAGGGAACCAATTTTCCATCAGCAGTTCCTTGCCTAAAACACGGACGATATATCGACGACATTTTCGGAGGAGCAGAATCAATTGGTGAGGTCCATGAAATCATCAATCAACTTAACCAGTTGTGCAAGGCGGGCGGCTTCCCGCTACAAAAGTGGTCTAGTAATCACGCTCATGTACTCCATCATCTACCACCAGAACGGTTGAGAAATCCGGATCCAATACCTTTTGATTTGGACTCCTGTGTAGCAGTACTTGGTCTACAGTGGAAGCCTACTGCCGACTACTTTCAATTTAGTCTAGATCGACCTTCTACGGCCACTATCACCAAACGAACGATATTATCCACGATTGCTAAGCTCTTCGATCCGCTTGGACTACTCTCACCTGTAATCATCAAAGCCAAAATACTTATTCAAGAATTGTGGATCAACAAACTCGATTGGGATGCGTTGTTACCAAGCACTTTGGCAAATCAGTGGATAACTTTCGTTGAGGAATTAGAAGACCTCAAATTCATCAATATTCCTCGTTGGCTTAGCATCAAATCGGATAATCAAGTTCAATTACACGGATTTTGCGATGCATCTAATCAAGCTTTCGCAGCAGTAATCTACCTCCGAACCGTGAACCTTGAAGACCAGATTAACGTTTGCCTAATTGCCACTAAAACGAAGGTAGCGCCTTTGAAGCGTCTTACCATTCCCAGATTAGAACTATCAGGAGCAGTACTTCTCACCAAACTAACCACGCACGTCCGTGATGTTCTCAACTTGAAGGACGTTCCTATTTACTTGTGGACGGACTCATCCATCACTCTAACCTGGATTCAGAACCATCCATCCTGATGGAAAGATTTTATTCAAAATCGTGTAGTTCAAATACAAGAAACACTACCTCAAGCTAAGTGGAAATTCGTTCCAGGCAAGGAGAACCCAGCTGATTTCGCCACCAGAGGTTTGTCGCCATCAAAACTCGCGTCCCAAACCATCTGGTGGAAAGGACCATGTTGGCTTTCACAATCGATTGATTGTTGGCCAGATTGCTTCCCTTCAACTGCTACCTCGGATAATCTTGAAGAAAGACCCACCAAAGTTTATTCACTCATAACCATTGAACCGCAACCCCCATGGGATTTGTTAACAAGATATTCCAATCTCAATAAGCTCTTACGCATTACGGCTGTGTGTCAGAGAGCAGTTGAACGATTTAAACGGATCAAAATTAGTCCAAGAGAACTCCTCAGCACGACTGAATTAGAGTCCGCTAAACTCTATTGGATCAACAGCATTCAACGGCAACACTTCGCTCATGAAATCAAGCTTTTATCACGAGGAGAGTTCCTTCCTAAGTCGAACCCACTCACCAAATTGACTTCATACATTGACGCATCCGGGCTCTTAAGAACGGGTGGTCGGCTTCAGAATTCAACGTTACCTCCAGAAAGGAAACATCTTCTAATCCTCCCAAAGCAATCGCCATTAACGGAGCTCATTATCCAAGATGCTCATCTGAGAACTTGCCACGGAGGTACACAAGTAACGTTAACCCTCCTGCGAGATTCTTACTGGATCATTGGAGGTCGGTTGCCGATAAAAAATTTTATCCTGCGTTGCGTCATTTGCACAAGATACAGACAAAAGAGAGCGCAACAGCTCATGGGACAGCTTCCGCCTGAACGAGTAACACCGACTTCACGCCCATTCATCAACACCGGAATTGACTACGCTGGCCCCCTTCTCATCAAGACCTGGAGAGGAAAAAATGCGCGGCAGTACAAAGCTTACATTGCCGTATTCGTTTGTTTTGCCACATCAGCAACACACCTCGAACTTGTTTCAGATTATTCCGCTGACGCCTTTATAGCAGCATATAAAAGGTTTACTGCTCGACGAGGAATCTGCGTTAACTTGTTCAGTGATTGCGGTACTAATTTGATAGGAGCTGACACGGAGCTAAAGAAATTACTCTCTGAAGCATCTCAAGAACATAAACAATTGGCCTCCCTACTCACCCAAGACGGAACACAATGGAATTTCAACCCGCTTAGTGCTCCTCACTTTGGCGGCAAGTGGGAAGCAGCCGTGAAATCGGTTAAGTTCCACTTAAAGAGAGTCCTTGGTAATCACTTGCTTACCTTCGAGGAAATGACAACACTTTTAACTCAGATCGAAGCGGTTCTGAACTCAAGACCTTTGTCTCCTCTTTCTGACGATCCAGAAGACTTAGCCGCATTAACACCTGGACATTTCATCCTAGGACACGCACCTACAGTTCTACCAGAGCCTTCGCTTGAACACATTAATTTGTCACGCCTATCCAGATGGCAATTGTTACGACAAATGCTGGAAAGTTTCTGGTCCCGATGGTCTAAAGAATGTCTTCAACGGTTTCACGACACCTCTAAATGGAGTCATCCGACACCCTCTTTGAAGAACGGAGATATGGTACTAGTAGTCGACGAAAGGTATCCACCTTCCAAATGGCCTCTAGGTCGGATCGTTGACACACATCCCGGAAAAGACGGCCTTACTCGAGTAGTCACGGTAAAGACTCAAACTACCATGTTGAAACGACCCGTCGTCAAACTCTGCCCATTGCCCATACACCAAGATCCTTTGTTGGTTCGTTAAGCCGAGTTAACGAAGGCGGGCGGTAATGTTTGGGAAACTCTCTGACGTTTGAATTCTCGCGTCTTATTCGCCTCCGCGAGTGACGCGTAGCGCGCCGGAAGAAGAGGCGCTACGAGAGGCCGTTAGTGCCTAAGACGAACGCTTGAGGCGCTAGCCTCTTCCTTCGTCGTCCCGCTAAGCCGAGTCGGCTTCTGTTCGCGATCCTCTCTTGAAAAAAGAACAAACGTGAATCGTTGCTTAGGAATCCTTGTTGGTCGATTCTCTACTGTCCGTGGAGACGCTTAAGTTCAGTGATAAAAAGGTTTCCGTTCGGTTCAGACATTGAGGAGAGATTGATTTGAATATATAATTCTTTTGGAAAACTACGAGCTTGGACGCTTTGGAACCTTTTAAGGTTAACTATGAGATGGGACATATCTCTTGGTTTGGAGGACAAATTCCCTTGAGTTCGCCTGATGAGGAAAGAAAAAGAGCCGTTCGTATTCTTAATTAAAAGGATTCGACAAGGTAACAAGTCTCTCAAGACTGGCCTAGCCAGGATTCTATTAAGACTGGCCTAGCCAGGATTCTTTCAAGACTGGCCTAGCCAGGATTCTATTAAGACTGGCCTAGCCAGGATTCTTTCAAGACTGGCCTAGCCAGGATTCTATTAAGACTGGCCTAGCCAGGATTCTTTCACGACTGGCCTAGCCAGGATTCTATTAAGACTGGCCTAGCCAGGATTCTTTCAAGACTGGCCTAGCCAGAATTCTATTAAGACTGGCCTAGCCAGGATTCTTTCAAGACTGGCCTAGCCAGGATTCTATTAAGATTGGCCTAGCCAGGATACTAAAGTCATTCACATCTATTTAACGTATTGAATCTATTCGCTGCTACGATACCTTTTGTCTGGTTTAACGTACTAATTTTATATGTTTATAAAATACTAACGTCACTTATGGTTGTTGATCTCACCAAGATTTATGTTTGGCTTGACGTCTTGATTTATATGTGTTTAATACTCATGGTTTGACTTGACGTCTTGATTTATATATGTTTAATTCTCAAGTTTGATTTGACGTCTTGATTTATATATGTTTAATACTGTTGTTTGATTTGACGCCTTGCTTTTTTATGTGTTTAATACTTATGTTTGGTTTGACGTCTTGATTTAAATTAGTTTAATACTTATGTTTGATTTGACGTCTTGATATATATATGTTTAATATTTATGTTTGATTTGATGTCATGTTTTATATATGTCTAATCCTTATATTTTATTTGACGTCATGAAATTATCATATCTTTAAGACATTTATGTTTGACTGAATTAAATGAAATTCTATATACCGTTCAGATATTCTGTTTTCTACATTTAACGGTGACTTATTAATTGGATATAATATCTATTATATTCCTTAAGCGTTAATATATATATATATATGTGAAGATTTGATCATAATGAGTAAAGTTGATAGTATGTTTCTCTCACAATAAATTTCTGTTATTATATTTTATAAAAGTCCACCAACTCCCTAAGTATATCCGGAACACTATGTTAAGAATTTCAGTCTTGATATTATGCAACAAACCACGCATCCTATTTTTTGATTTATAGTGGTAGAAAACAAATTTATTATTACAGAAATTACGCAAATGGTTGGGAAACAAACAATATCTCTTACATTCCCTTAAAAATTTCAACTTCGACATTGCCTTAATTATCGCATAATTAAGATTTAGCCAAGATTTAAAGTGTTTTAACGTTTCTAGACCAAAATAGTTATAAATAAAACTAGAATTAAAACGATGGTATTTAAACGGGTAATTAGTCACACGCATTATAAGGCCAGCGTTTATTAAAATTAATTAATGAAAGGCTCGTATAAATTAAACAAAATTAAACAATCATATATAGTAGGCCAACTAAACGAGCAAATAAATAAGATGTAAAAATTTTTTTATTAATAGTTAAATCATTAAATTAACATTCCGTTACAGAATCGATATAAATTGTAAACGTTTCGACTGCACTACAGTCTTTATCAATACATAAAAATTAAATATTAAAATATAAAGTTAGATGTTAAAAATACAAAGTTAGTTAAATATTAAAATATAAAATTGAAACGATTCTTCGCTGTTGACCAATAGATATGCAAGGCGATTGGTCTGAGATGCCAAGTTATGCGACATTTGAGCATGCTACGGATTAAAGAACAGAAAAATGGAATTAATTTAAATACAGACACCGAATTGTTAGACAGTAGTTATTTTGACATACTTAAAAAATTTGCTGAATCATAATTTAGAAAAAACATTGGTAATAAATAAATACATCACGCTCTCTATTTTGACATTTGGTATTCAGACTTCGCAACACACACTTGAAATATCGGGGAAAAGGACTTGTTAAAACGATAATGTAAGTTGAAAGATTTTTTAATATTTTCTAACATTGATTTAATTCGCGTATTATATCCGTAGCATGCTCAAATGTCGCATAACTTGGCATCTCAGACCAATCGCCTTGCATATCTATTGGTCAACAGCGAAGAATCGTTTCAATTTTATATTTTAATATTTAACTAACTTTGTATTTTTAACATCTAACTTTATATTTTAATATTTAATTTTTATGTATTGATAAAGACTGTAGTGCAGTCGAAACGTTTACAATTTATATCGATTCTGTAACGGAATGTTAATTTAATGATTTAACTATTAATAAAAAAATTTTTACATCTTATTTATTTGCTCGTTTAGTTGGCCTACTATATATGATTGTTTAATTTTGAATATTATATTTATATTTATATTTATAATAATTTATTTTTAATAATTTATTAATTTATACTTAATATTTATATTTATATTTATATTAATTTATATTTTTTTATAACTGTGTTTACATAAGCAATCTGAAAAATAATCTAGATGAACCGCCGTAAAATTTATTTATTTGTTATCTAGATAAATTTAAAACAAAATCATCTTCATCTAAGATGAATTTACATATTTTTATCTCTATTGTTATCTAGCTAATTTTAAAATCATCTAAGCACAACACTGACTATGATACGAAAAATGGCCTCGCCGAAATTATATACCTGTTTGGTATGTCGAGTGAAGAATAGAGAGAGAGAAAGAGAGAGAGAGAGAGCGAGAAAAAGAGAGGTTTTCGCGCGTCCCCTCGAAATTATCGAATCTATTCACTTGATTTATCGAAAGAAATCGAAAACGTACGCTTTCTCTCTCTTTTTTTCAAGAAAAAGTGCACTTTATACATCCAAACCGACACGAAGAGAGAGCTCGAAAGATCGAAAGAGAGAGAAGCAGGAGAGAAATTCTCGCTCCTGCGTCCCTGAAACCGGGCGGGCAGCTAACTCACCTCGTGCCACATTCCGCCGACGACGACGACGACGAATTAGATCCGAGTTCCAACGCCACGTGAATACCTCTTTCCCGGAGGAAGGACGACACTTTTCCTTCCTTTCTGCCTCTTCCCGCACCTGCACTTAATACTCGCGCTTTTCAAATTTTCGAACCCACTCACTCGCGCACACCTTCACGGCACTCGAATCCGAGCGTTGCCAATTGCGCACACACACACATATATATATATATATACGCACGTGAGAGAGAAGCCCCGCGGAAAGAATCAACCACCGAAAAATACCTCGCACGCTTAGACTCGAGGGGGAGCAACGGGGCGAAATGTCAACCGAAAACGGAGCCGGCTCCTGGCGCGTCGCGCCGCACGATCACGCGCAAACCAGACCGCCCGAAGGACCAATACGGACTGACTTCACGGCGCTCCGCGCCACCGACCTCTCCCCCGCCACCGCTGCGCATGCGCGAAAGCGCGCGCGCGCATGCGCGCTGCCGGCGCGAAGCGGAACGGAGCAGACGCGTAAGAAACCGTGGGCGCGAAAATATTTTTCAATCGAATTCAATGCGTTTCGCTTTTTTTTTTTTAGGATTCTCGAGTACTGTTGAGAAATTTTATATTAGATGTGTATTATATATATAATTTATATTTTATGTATTTATATATAACATTATTTTCTACTCAGAAATAAATATTTTTATCGGCTCTCAATATAAATAATATAAGTATGCTGTCTTCTAAGCTGGGCAATAGAGCCAAGGAAACGAAACGAAAAATTAATTAAACGGAACTGTATAACAATTTGAGATCCCAAAGTTCCACATATAAATTAATTTCAAAACTTACATATGGAGAAATAAGCGAGAAAAATATAGGTCCGAAAAGTCGCTGAAGCGGGAATCGAACCCGCGTCTTTCACTTTCCGGGCGACTGCTCTTACCAACTAAGCTATTCAGACCCTTTCGATCCTATATTTTTCATTTGCCTTTTTAGTAGATGTTAGTAAATACCAAATTGAGATACAGTTCCGTTTAATTAATTTTTCGTTTCGTTTCCTTGGCTCTATTGCCCAGCTTAGAAGACAGCATACTTATATTATTTATATTGAGAGCCGATAAAAATATTTATTTCTGAGTTTATTCACGCCTTGGGCTAATCACGGCGGTATTTACTAACATCTACTAAAAAGGCAAATGAAAAATATAGGATCGAAAGGGTCTGAATAGCTTAGTTGGTAAGAGCAGTCGCCCGGAAAGTGAAAGACGCGGGTTCGATTCCCGTTTCAGCGACTTTACGGACCTATATTTTTCTCGCTTATTTCTCCATATGTAAGTTTCGAAATTAATTTATATGTGGAACTTTGGGATCTCAAATTGAGATACAGTTCCGTTTAATTAATTTTTCGTTTCGTTTCCTTGGCTCTATTGCCCAGCTTAGAAGACAGCATACTTATATTATTTTCTATTTTTTATTATTTGCTATTTTATTATATATATATATATATATAATTTTATATATTATAATACATATATATATATATATATATATATATATATTGTTATTTAATATATTATATATAATATATAAAATAAGATATATATTAAATTAAGATTTAGAAAGACAGGGCCAACTATAACGAGCATATTAAATTAGTGAGAGATGTAATGTCAACACATAATTGATTTATTTCTTAGTAGATACAATGATAATAAAAATAATAAAACGTTTCGGCTGTTACCTCAGCCTTCTTCAGTAAATATAAAAACAATAAAAATTCTTTTAAGAAAAATTATGACATATTACGCATTAGAGTCTATTTTTTAATGAACATTTTGGTTTAATGAGTCGATGAATTTAAATTGGGTTACGCTTATAACATTTATTAAATTAGATATTTTTTCTAATCGGCTAACCATTTTTTAGTTAAGATGGTAAACTTTTTGATTATGTCAAAAAACATGTAAACGAGTTCCCTGTTGTTAGTAGAACAGGTTGACGGTCCATTCCACGTCATCAATTCTTTTGAACATTATTAGTTAAAATTATCGTCAGAACCGCTTGATATGAGAATTGAAAACAATTAGATGTTATCCAGCATCAAAAAGTTAGTCCCCATTATCAAGGATATTTCCGAGTAAGTTCGTCATTGCAGTATATTTCACCGTGATTGTCTAAGTATATTTTTATTATTTCGGTATATTAATTTATATTAATAAGTTATTTTTTATGTGAAAGATCTTAATTGTGATTAGAATTGCTTACTTAAATTGATGAGTAGTCAAGATTCCGCCAAGTTGATGTGTTCACTATACAAAGTCACAGTATGATGTGTCGAGTTAAAACTGTGACTCCTATTATTATTATTATTTATTTATTAGATAATTCTTCTAGAATGTCAAAATATGACTCGTCAAGCATATCGGTATCTTTTTTGCCCGTATGAAGTTAGCCCCCCATTTTTCGAATTTTAAAATTTTAAAGGTTGTTCCAGGTTGTTCTAGACTTGTTCTAAATTGTTCCAAAAGATCAAATTTAAAAAATAAAAATTTTCGCGAAAAATGGAAAAAAACGATTTTTTGACCTGGCCCCCCATTTTTCGAAAATCGAACTTTTAAAGGTTGTTCCAGATTGTTCTAGTTGTTCTAAACATTGTTCCAAAGTGATAATTCCCTAAACAAAATATTTCACGAGATATAATAAAAAAATAGTTTCGTGCGCTAAAACAGTATTTTTACGTTTTCGGCTATAGTTATTATCTCTTAAACACCAAACTGTATATTTTAGCTAAAAACGAACAGAACAACCTGGAACAACTCTCAATTTTGCTAGAACATAATTTTAAAGAGTACTTTACTCTTGGAAATAAACATATTTTTGTTGTTTTTTTGTGTTTTTCGACCGATAACGACGTGACAGCGATCCCAAACTATAGAACAATTACGTACTGGCATAGAACAACTTAGAACAACTCTCAGTTTTGCTAGAACATTATTTTAAAGGGTACTTTACTCTTGGAAATAAACACATATTTTTTGTTTTTTCATCTTTTTTGCCCGCTAAAGTCGCGATAGCGGTCCCAAACTATAGAACAATTACGTACTGGCATAGAACAACTTGGAACAACTCTCAGTTTTGCTGGAACATTATTTTAAAGAGTACTTTACTCTTGGAAATAAACACATTTTTTTTGTTTTTTCATCTTTTTTGCTCGCTAAAGTCGCGATAGCGGTCCCAAACTATAGAACAATTACGTACTGGCATAGAACAACTTGGAACAACTCTCAATTTTGCTAGAACATAATTTTAAAGAGTACTTTACTCTTGGAAATAAACACATTTTTCTTGTTTTTTTGTGTTTTTCGACCGATAACGACGTGACAGCGATCCCAAACTATAGAACAATTACGTACTGGCATAGAACAACTTGGAACAACTCTCAGTTTTGCTAGAACAATATTTTAAAGGGTACTTTACTCTTGGAAATAAACACATTTTTTTTGTTTTTTCATTTTTTTTGCTCGCTAAAGTCGCGATAGCAGTCCCAAACTATAGTACTCTTTAAAATTATGTTCTAGCAAAATTGAGAGTTGTTCCAAGTTGTTTTATGCCAGTACGTAATTGTTCTATAGTTTGGGACCGCTATCGCAACTTTAGCGAGAAAAAAAGATGAAAAAACAAAAAAAATGTGTTTATTTCCAAGAGTAAAGTACTCTTTAAAATAATGTTCCAGCAAAATTGAGAGTTGTTCCAAGTTGTTCTATGCCAGTACGTAATTGTTCTATAGTTTGGGACCGCTATCGCGACTTTAGCGAGCAAAAAAGATGAAAAAACAAAAAAAATGTGTTTATTTCCAAGAGTAAAGTACTCTTTAAAATAATGTTCCAGCAAAACTGAGAGTTGTTCCAAGTTGTTCTATGCCAGTACGTAATTGTTCTATAGTTTGGGACCGCTATCGCGACTTTAGCGGGCAAAAAAGATGAAAAAACAAAAAAAATGTGTTTATTTCCAAGAGTAAAGTACCCTTTAAAATAATGTTCCAGCAAAACTGAGAGTTGTTCCAAGTTATTCTATGCCAGTACGTAATTGTTCTATAGTTTGGGACCGCTATCGCGACTTTAGCGGGCAAAAAAGATGAAAAAACAAAAAAAATGTGTTTATTTCCAAGAGTAAAGTACTCTTTAAAATAATGTTCCAGCAAAACTGAGAGTTGTTCCAAGTTGTTCTATGCCAGTACGTAATTGTTCTATAGTTTGGGACCGCTGTCGCGACGTTATCGGTCGAAAAACACAAAAAAACAAGGAAAATGTGTTTATTTCCAAGAGTAAAGTACTCTTTAAAATTATGTTCTAGCAAAATTGAGAGTTGTTCCAAGTTGTTCTATGCCAGTACGTAATTGTTCTATAGTTTGGGACCGCTATCGCGACTTTAGCGAGCAAAAAAGATGAAAAAACAAAAAAAATGTGTTTATTTTCAAGAGTAAAGTATTCTTTAAAATAATGTTCCAGCAAAACTGAGAGTTGTTCCAAGTTGTTCTATGCCAGTACGTAATTGTTCTATAGTTTGGGACCGCTATCGCGACTTTAGCGGGCAAAAAAGATGAAAAAACAAAAAATATGTGTTTATTTCCAAGAGTAAAGTACCCTTTAAAATAATGTTCTAGCAAAACTGAGAGTTGTTCCAAGTTGTTCTATGCCAGTACGTAATTGTTCTATAGTTTGGGATCGCTGTCACGTCGTTATCGGTCGAAAAACACGAAAAAACAACAAAAATATGTTTATTTCCAAGAGTAAAGTACTCTTTAAAATTATGTTCTAGCAAAATTGAGAGTTGTTCCAGGTTGTTCTGTTCGTTTTTAGCTAAAATATACAGTTTGGTGTTTAAGAGATAATAACTATAGCCGAAAACGTAAAAATACTGTTTTAGCGCACGAAACTATTTTTTTATTATATCTCGTGAAATATTTTGTTTAGGGAATTATTACTTTGGAACAATGTTTAGAACAACTAGAACAATCTGGAACAACCTTTAAAAGTTCGATTTTCGAAAAATGGGGGGCCAGGTCAAAAAATCGTTTTTTTCCATTTTTCGCGAAAATTTTTATTTTTTAAATTTGATCTTTTGGAACAATTTAGAACAAGTCTAGAACAACCTGGAACAACCTTTAAAATTTTAAAATTCGAAAAATGGGGGGCTAACTTCATACAGGCATCTTTTTTTAGGTTTAGACCGTTTTTTTGTTCCTTTATATGGATCATTTCAGAAACATTTCTCTTCTGGAAATTAGATTCGGAATCTAGTTGGCCCTGTCTTTCTAAATCTTAATTTTATAATATCATACGAGCCTTGTCTTTAAATATCTAATTGTTTTCCTTATTAAATGTAAATAACGCAGGCCTTATAATGCGTAATAATCTCAGTAACATTAATTATCGTAAATTATACTATGATTTTGGATTTATCCAGAAACACTATGGTGAATACACATTTTACAACCTTAAAAAATGGATTAACGCTAATTACAAACTCCTTGAAGCAAGATCTAAATTGTATTTTCTAAAGTCTTGCATGAACCATGAGATCTTACCGTCGCATCTAACCAACATTGGAAAAACACAATTTAACATTCACAATTATAAACTAATAAATAAATTGACAAGAATACAGCACAAATTTAAAACAGAAATTTTAAAAATAGAAATTTATGATCTGTACAGAGTTGTTGACACTTTACAAAGAGAAATATTACAATTTTTACATAAGTTATCCATTTCTATCCCTGTTTATGTATGGCAATCAATAATTATATATCAAAGAAAATCCTTTAACAAATGCAAAGAAAGATTATATAGGTCTCATTTAAAGAAATTCCTGTGGTTAAAAAACAAAAAACTAGTGATCATATGAAAAAAATTCAACCTATTCATTATTTTTGCAGGTTAAATAAGGAAACATCACAACCAATCAAATATACTAAAAATTTAACCACTAAGAGTTCTAATGAAACAATCATAGACATCCATATTGATCCTAAGTCCTCTATTATTAATGATATTGACCCATTAAATAAAACTCATAATAAATGGTTCATTAATTTAACAAACACAGAAATCCCACTAAAAGTATCTAATCTTTTACAAATGGGTAGTAATTTCAATCTTCCCATCTCCAACAAAAAAACTGCCATACATGAATTTATCAAAGATTTGGAAGCTAATGGAAAAAGAAATAATTTACAAAACCTCAGAACTATTAGGAATATTGCAATCCCCCAATTTAATCATTATCTACATAATTTTCACAAAAAGAATTTAATAAACGAAAAAATCACTGATATGTACAATACCACAGTAAAATTTTGCAGAGAAAACAACAATATAATATTTACGCGATCTGACAAGGGTAATGTGACAGTTGCAATGGAGAGGGATTTTTACAATAATAAAGTAACTGAACTTCTTACAGATGTTAACACTTACTGCGTGGTCAATAAGAATCCAATCTTAAAAATTGAAAGAGAACTCAATTACACTATCAAAAATTTGCTAACAAAAGGATATATTTCAAAAAAAGAATATTATTTTATGCACTCTAGTGATTCCATACTACCGAAAGCTTACGGTCTCCCTAAAATTCACAAACAGAACATTCCTTTTAGAATTATTGTATCATCTATTAATACGGCTCTTTACAATATAGCCACATATATTCACAATGTATTGTCACGAAGCCTTCCCCCACCAAAAAGCCATATAAATAATAGTTTTGAATTGTGCAGGATTCTTACGGGAAAAAAGTTAAGGAATTCAGAAATAATGATATTAGATGTTATCTCTCTCTTCACTAATGTACCTATCAACCTTGCGATTAACAGTGTTAATAATAGATGGGAGTATATTAAGCCACAGACAAAAATTCCAAAAGAACAATTTATTAAATGTATAGAATTTGTTCTGTCATCTACATATTTTACATTTAACAATATAATTTATAAACAAATTTTCGGCACCCCCATGGGATCACCATTATCGCCCATAATAGCTGACTTAATAATGGAAGATTTGGAAAATTCTGTTCTTGACTTGATTAATATCGACATCCCATTTTATTATAGATACGTTGATGATATCATTATGACAGTTCCTGAAGAGAAGGTTGATTTGATTGTGGATTCTTTTAACAAATACCATGACAGACTCAAATTCACATTGGAATATGAGGATAACCGTTGTTTAAATTTCTTAGATGTATCATTGAAATTAATTAACAATACCATTTTTGTTGATTGGTTTCAGAAAAAAACATTTTCTGAAAGAACTCTTTCCTATTACTCTAACCACCCTTTCTGCCAAAAAAAGGCATTATTTATAACTTAGTAGATAGAGCTCTTCTTCTTTCACATCCAGAATTTCATAATAAGAATATAAATTCAATCATAACTATTTTACGTAACAACGGTTATCCTTTAGAATTTATTTTCTCCGCTATTAATCAAAGAATTAAGTATCTTATTAATTCCAAACTAAACATCTTGACTAATGATAATAATATTACTAAGGTTCCTAAAATAGATGGAGATAATGAAAAAAAGAATTTCTTTGTTATTCCTTATGTGAATAGCATTTCTGACAAAATTGCATCAACTATCAAAAAAACAGAAATGACCATAGGTTATCGTTGTCTTGATAAACTCAATCGTTTTATCAAGGTTCATAAAGATAAAAATCAATTTTCAACTAATTCCAATGTTGTTTATAAGATCTCATGTCACGATTGCGATGCGACATATGTTGGCCAAACCAAAAGACAACTTAAAACGAGAGTTAAAGAACATGTAAATAATATAAAGTTAGATTCGTCAAAGCATTCGGTCATCTCGGAACATATTCTTAATTACCAACACTCATTTAATTGGGAAGACATAAAAATTTTAGATTCCGAATCTAATTTCCAGAAGAGAAATGTTTCTGAAATGATCCATATAAAGGAACAAAAAACGGTCTAAACCTAAAAAAAGATACCGATATGCTTGACGAGTCATATTTTGACATTCTAGAAGAATTATCTAATAAATAAATAATAATAATAATAGGAGTCACAGTTTTAACTCGACACATCATACTGTGACTTTGTATAGTGAACACATCAACTTGGCGGAATCTTGACTACTCATCAATTTAAGTAAGCAATTCTAATCACAATTAAGATCTTTCACATAAAAAAATAACTTATTAATATAAATTAATATACCGAAATAATAAAAATATACTTAGACAATCACGGTGAAATATACTGCAATGACGAACTTACTCGGAAATATCCTTGATGATGGGGACTAACTTTTTAATGCTGGATAACATCTAATTGTTTTCAATTCTCATATCAAGCGGTTCTGACGATAATTTTAACTAATAATGTTCAAAAGAATTGATGACGTGGAATGGACCGTCAACCTGTTCTACTAACAACAGGGAACTCGTTTACATGTTTTTTGACATAATCAAAAAGTTTACCATCTTAACTAAAAAATGGTTAGCCGATTAGAAAAAATATCTAATTTAATAAATGTTATAAGCGTAACCCAATTTAAATTCATCGACTCATTAAACCAAAATGTTCATTAAAAAATAGACTCTAATGCGTAATATGTCATAATTTTTCTTAAAAGAATTTTTATTGTTTTTATATTTACTGAAGAAGGCTGAGGTAACAGCCGAAACGTTTTATTATTTTTATTATCATTGTATCTACTAAGAAATAAATCAATTATGTGTTGACATTACATCTCTCACTAATTTAATATGCTCGTTATAGTTGACCCTGTCTTTCTAAATCTTAATTTTATAATATCATACGAGCCTTGTCTTTAAATATCTAATTGTTTTCCTTATTAAATTTAAGATATATATATTATTTACAATAATATAGTATATGTAATATATAATACATAAAATATATAAAATAAATTATTACTCTATAAAATAAAATTCCTCACAAATACTAATAAAAAATTCTAACACACTTGATCCAGTTCGAATATACTTGAAGTACTTCTTATTTTTCAAGATGTTTTTATAGAAGATAATTCGGATCTATTTCTAGACTTGAATCTACTTGAAAGTATTGTTTTTTTTCGAAGTAAAAAGAATACAAAATTCAAAACTATATATAAACAAAAATTCCAAGCTACTTTTGTAAAACACTTACTTAATTCCATTCCTACATATACACCAAATTAATATAGTGGAATTAAAAATATTTATATACACACAAATTTACATATTTATCTCAAGAATCGAATCTTTTGTCGTAAGATTATCGATAATTATTAATTATTATACTAATGCTACGAGATTTTTTGTCTGACAGCGTGTTGTATCATTGAATAAGAATCAACCATAATTTTATTTTTGTTAATATATATAATCGCTTGTACAGCAGAGACGTCTCGTTTTTTTCCTCGGTGAAAGTTATAATGAATACACATAAAAGATAATATAATGCGCAATATGGATATTTATCATATAATCGTACATCAATCAAAAATATTAAAATTATATAACCGTGTTCTTCTCTCTCCTCCCAATAAAGATAATTTACAACATACATCATCTTTTTTTATCCTTATATATTTTAGGACTAACCCGACAATATTAAGAGTCTCTTCACACATTTTACATAATCGTGTGTTCTTTTTTTCAATCCTTTGCCGCCCCTTATTTATTTCTCTATACCGTATGTTTCTCAATAATCACGCTACAAATTCCTAAATTTGTATTACAAGACATATATATAACGCTTAATTATAGTAGGTATTTTATGCTACGTTCAAATTAAATCAACAAAGAGACAAGTGCACACCAGTACGTGAGTTCTTTTTTTTGTTTAAAGAAAGCCGTTGTTTTTTTTTCCTTTACTTCTCGAGACATCCGAAGTAGCAAACCGACGTCATTGAATGTTAAAATGACGTTATTTTGACGTCATTCGACATGTAAATAACGTATGCTTGCTACCTGGGATTGTATATATAATATATATATATTTATATATATGCACGATATCTATAAAAACTTACATGAAAAAACGTATTATTATAAAACGAATCGTCAAACCGTGCTCTTCGAGTATATCGTCAATACTCCAAGTATATCATGTCTTGTTTATGTACAATATATAAAATAATTAAGAAATATCCGTGCAAAAAGCATTTACGTTCATTCCAGTTGGATTCCAATATTTTGGTTTGTCGCATTTTCTTTTTTTCTTTTTTTTTTGTTTATTTGGAACGTACAAATAACATGTCTTCGCTACAAGATTACAATAATATATTTCAGGATATCTGAAAGCAAAAAAAAAAGGAATACACTCTCGATCGATCGATAAAAGCCGAGAAAGCGAGTCCGTTTAAATAGGCGGTAATCTAATAATATTTTTTTTTCCATGCAGAGGGGTGTTTCGGTGTGTATTCAAATGTTTCTAATTAGTCATTCAAGTTTATATGCAATTAATGAATGCAGTCGTGGGTGTGAATTATCATGACCGATATTACATAATTCTACTCGTATCAAGATAATGTT
>NW_028189405.1:2500-24469 GCF_048542155.1 Nylanderia fulva
AGATATTTGCATAGAGCCCAAAGTCGTGCAAGATCTTTCACTTGCTCGAAATAAGTGTGCAAATATTGTTAAAAATGTTATAGCAAAACGCGAAGTCGAGACAATTATTCAATATTTGCAAACATGTAAATTTTCAATTTTGATCGATGAAAGTACGGATATATCAGATACTAAAGTAATGTGTTTACTCGTAAAATATGTTTCGCCTTTAAATAAAAAAGTCACGACTCAATTATTAGAATTGTTAGCTTTAGATGCAACGGATTGTTCCGCGAGTAAAATTTTTGAAATATTTACAAATTTTTTAAAAGAAAAAGAAATTCCGATTAAAAATATTGTTGGCTTGGCGTGCGATAATGCATCCGTTATGATTGGATGCAATAATTCTTTTATGTCTCGTCTTAAAGTAGAAGTACCGCAATTAGTAACGTTAAATTGTATTTGCCACTCATCTGCGATTATAGCTAGTAAAGCGTGTGAAAATTTACCGAATTCTTGCGAAAATTTAATTAGAGGAGTTGCCACTTATATTTCGGGCAGTGCGAAGAGATGTGCAGTTTTGGGCGAATTTCAAAATTTTTTTGAAGTACAAAAAAGTAAAATTTTAAAATTATCGGAAACAAGGTGGCTTTGTTTACATAAATGCGTTGTTAGACTTCTCGATAATTGGGAAATTTTAAAAAGTTATTTTCTTTTAGCATCAGTAGAAGATAAATTAAAATCTGCCAAAGTAATTTTAGAATCTTTAAACGATGATTTTATTAAAGCATATTTACTATTTTTAAAATATTCGTTAAATTTTTTTAATAATTTTAATGCATTATTTCAATCGCGTGATATATTAATACATAAATTATATGAAAGTAGTCGGGAGTTAATTTCAAAAATTGCTCAAAATTTTGTTACATTTGATATTTTAAAAGATATTAATAATTTAGATTTAGATAATAAAAATCATATTCAAAATTTAGAAAATATATATGTAGGGCCCGAATGTGAGAGTTTTTTGGATACATTGTCTTTGGAATGTTCGCAACAAATTAGAATGAAATGTTTGGATTTTTACATTACTGCAGTTCGAGAAATGCTTAAACGTTTGCCTTTTAAAGATACACTTTTTCAACAGTTAACTTTTTTAGATCCAAAAATTGCTTTGTATTATGAAGGTAGATTAAAAATTAAAGATTTAACTTTTATCGCGAAACGAATATTGAATGATATTGACATAACTGATTTAGCTTTTGAATGGAGAATTTTGCCATCAAGTTTTAGTGAAGACCGGAAAAAAGAATTAGCTTGCTTAGAAATAGATGAAATGTGGCAAAATATTTTTAAATCTACAAATTTTGATGGGGAAAAGATGTTTCCAAATTTAGAATCATTAGTTAACGTAGTTCTTTCTTTTCCCCACTCAAATGCTGAGGCCGAACGAATTTTTTCTATTGTAACTGATGTAAAAAATAAAAAAAGAAATCGTTTAAGTAATGAGTCACTTTCTTCTATTTGTGTAGTTCGGTCCAGTTTTCAAGCAAAAAATATTAATTGTATAAATTTTCAACCTGACTCAAGGCATCTTGAACTGCATAATGCTCAAAATTTGTACGGAGAAAAAGGCACATCTGATGGTGCTTAATTATGCTTGTTTTTTAATTTATAATTTTTTTTTGCTTTTTTATTTTTAATTTTTAATTTTGCTTTTTCATTTTTAATTTTTTTGCAACATCTAGCCAAGATTTATTAATGCATACTACATACATGTATCTTATATGTGTATATTAATTTTATTTATTTTTTAGATTTACTTCTTGCCAAAGATGCGAAGTGCAATATTTTTATTTTTAAATAGATGTATATATTAATTTTATTTATTTTCCAGATTTTCTTCTTGCCAAAGATAGTGCAATATTTTTATTTTTTAATTATTTTTAGTTTTATTATTTAATAAATTTAAGATATTTTTATTTTATAAAGTTATTAAATGTGTAAGCCATTAAATATCTATATAGAATTAATATTTTTATAAATTTTATAAAATTTTTAGTTTTAAAGTTATGGCAAATATTTTTTATTTTATTGTTTATTATCTAGGACGCAATATTTATTTTCTTTTAAATTTAAATATTAATATAAAAATTTAATTTTTATATTTATAAAATAATTTTATTTTGTATTTTAATAAATGTACTTTTGTTTTTTGAATACTGGTAAGGTTTTTGGCAGTTTCCCTTACCCTTGCAACAAATGTTGGTATTTCATAATTTTTCTGCCAAATAAAATTTTTTAGTTTTTATATATCTTGTTTACAGTTATTTTTATATCCCTCCGTTTTGTTTATCTTTTTTTTAATAAAAATTTACAAAATTATAACTTACAACTATACGGGTGACTAACGGTACACCTTTTTACATATGGAGTTACTTCACTGATACTACGTTCGCCGCGCATGCGCCAGAAAACCGGGCTCGTCTCACAACACTGATCATCGCAATAGGGACAGGATGGTGTTGAACTTCACCCCAATCTGATTAGTCTATCGTTTGTAGAACCGTGACTAGATAGTATGGAGAACATCTTCTGATTTGGAACGAACCAGGGATTTTTTCCCACGAATGTCACATTGGGAATATAGGTATATGTAATACGGCCCTTGAGCGAATTTTTCCATCTGTGTTGCCACGTTTCTTCTAACTTTTTAACAACTTGGGACTTTAATGTTTTTATGTACTCCTTTGTTCTTTCTTCAAAAGTCGTTTTTATTTCCATGTTATCATAAATAAAATTTTTATTTTTCTTAATATTATAAAATGCAGCGTCTTTAACAGCTTGCAAGTCAATAGGTAAAGTACCAGTCAGAGTTTGTAGTGCTTCAGTTGATGTTGTTCTGCAGATATTATTAGTTGCTAATATAACAAAGCGCTGGGCAGCGTCCAATTGCCTTCTAGCGTGAGAGTGAGTGGCTCTTAGATACCACGCCCCCACAGCATATAGCATAATTGGCAGTAAAAGAGATTTATATAACAGTTTTAAACATCCTCTTCCTATTCCCCATCTACTTCTATTGACTCTTTTAATTTTAGCGAATATTTTCCTGACTTTCTCCTTAGTATATCTTATATGCGGCAAAAACGATAGCTTTTCATCCATGTATACTCCGAGATACTTTATTTCTGTACAAAATTTTATCTTTTTTTGCCCTAAGAAGACTCTGGGCTTCCTTTCAGCATCCAGATTCCCTTTTAATAACACAGCCCTTGTTTTATTTTCCTATATTTGTAAACCGCTATCCGTACTCCATTTCATTATCCTGTTTATTTCCTTCTGCGCCTCTTCCTCTAATTGTTTCCTGGATTTTCCTGGCACTAGGATTAGAATATCATCCGCATATGCTATGTATTCAGATCTCGTTTCAGCTTCAGTTTTTTGTTCCACTAATAATTGGTCCATAACTATGTTCCATGCTGTGGGCCCAAAAATGGAACCCTGAGGACACCCCTTACTCAGGAGCTTGGATACCCCCAATTCACTCTCCCGGCTTGCCAATTGTACCTCTCGATTCGAGAAGTAATCCATGAACACCTCAAACAACTTCCTTGTGCAGTGCACACTCCTAATCCTGTCCAAAATCCCAATCCAAGAAAGATTGTCGAATGCTCTACTTATATCGACAAATATGCCCATTACGTACTTTGATTCGGCCGATTTCACGCTGCTGACCGCTCTGCATATTGCGTCCTCCGTTGATCGTCCCTTTATGAAGCCATATTGATTGTCGGAGCACATTTCTAGACTTTCGTAAATTACCTTGAAACGTTGTACCATGATTCTTTCGTACACTTTCCCAACAACTGACAACAGTGAGATTGGCCTGTACGATTTAGGATCGCTCGGATCCTTTTCAGGGCTTTTGAGCAGCAGTTTTAAATCCGCCTGTTTCCATTGCTTTGGAAAGCTGTTTTTATCAAAGCATGTGTTGAAGAGTGAGTAAAGTGCGTTTGGTGCTGCCTTCCAAACTATTTTTAATATTTCCGCTGTTATTTTATCCGGACCAGGAACTTTTTTCTTCTTTGTTCTTTTAATTGCTTCATCTATTTCGTCCATTCTTATTTCCTGTTCCATATTGTAGTTTAAGTATTCGCTATATCTGTTCTTTATGTTTTGTGAATCCTCTGCTTCTGTACTTTCCTCTCCATCCGGCATTAATGTTTCCAAAAGTCTCTTCGCCGATGAAGTCCAATCAGTTGTAAAATCGCTACCTAATTTAATCGTACTTAGGATATTACTATTTTTAATCTTTCCCATCATTAGCTTGTATGCCAGTCCCCAAGGGTTTTTCGTAGTGTTCCGGTTCACGAAATCATTCCACGAGTCCTTTTTTGCCTTTCCAATCTCTCTCTTGTAGTCCCTTCTTAGTCTGCAGTATATATCAAAACTGTATTCATACGCCTTTTCATATTTAAGTTTCCTGTACCGTTTACAGCTTCTACGAGATGCCGCCAATCTTTTCTTTAAGTTGGTCAGTTGTTCGCTCTACCACGGTACTGTTTTCCTAGACAGGGGTCTTCTCCTACTTAGATTGCTACTGCATATAAGATCAATCTTTCTATTAAATAGATTAACGGCGTTCTCCGGACTTGTATTTGTGATTTCTTTACAAAAGGTCCCATTGAGTTCTGATTTAATAACATCGCCAAACTGATCCCAATTGACCTTCTTTAAGTTATAGAGTTGTCCTGTGATTACCTGATTTGTTTCTGAATTTTTATTGTTGTTATGTTCAAAGTATATACAATTATGGTCTGAGGAAGTCATTTTCGGGAAGACCTTCCAATCATTAATATCCTTCAGGACTCCACTATTCACCACAGTCAAGTCTATATTGGCCTCTCCTATTATAGTAGAGAACGTTGGTTCGTTTCCAGGCTGATTCAAAATGTATACATTTTTATTTATTAGGAAATCCTCGAGTAATTCGCCTTTCGCGTCGTTCTCTTTGCAGTACCAAGTTTTGGAGTGAGCATTGGAGTCTATTGATATGATCATGTCGTGGCTTTTGAACGTTTCTATTATAGTCTCCAACTTATTAATAAAATAGTTTAGCTCCATGGAAAATTGACAATAAACTGATACCAAATATAAGTTTACTTCATTATGTACTATATGTGCGCAAGCTATATGTTCGTCCGTAAACTGTTCGATTTTTGTGACAGTTATTTCCTGATTATATACAACTATAGCAGCTTTTGTATCTGTCACCTTATTACTTTGAACAACTCTTGCACCAAGTGAAGCGCAGCCTTTGACTTGTCCTTGGAATACGTATGGTTCTTGTATCAGACACACATCAATGCCTTGTTCCTCTACTTTTAATCTTAATTCGTATGATGCCGTCTGCGAACGGCCAACATTTATTTGAAAAAATTTTATCATTATGTATAATCTATTTTATTCTTTACGATTTCAGTTACTCTTAGATACTCCGGGCATCTCTTGTCACTTACAGTATGATGTGTGTCTTTCCTTTTAGCTCTTGTACAATTAGCGCAGACTGCAGATTTCTCTCTCTCTCTGAGCAATTGGTGCTTATATGGCCCGCCCCCCCCACAGTGTCCACAAGTAGGGGTCTTTTTCTTGCAGTGTTTAACACTGTGGCCTAAGCCTAGACAACGGAAGCACCTAGTCAAGGCTAAGTAATCATTAACCTTGTATGATCTCCAGTCAATATATAGTCGTTCTTGCTCCAAGAGTTTTCTTCTTATCTCTCCTGTCACCTCTATTACCCAGTTATTAGTATTTCTGGTTTTAACAAATGTGTTGTATCTGTATTTAACCCTGCTTTCATTTTCCTGCTTGGCGATTCCAAGTTTTTCAACATTCTTAGACCAAAATTGTTCCATAAACTGCTCCTTTGTGACCGACTTTTCTACGTCATATACTATCATACTGGGTCCAGTTTTCTTAGGCAGCTCTGTTTTCAGCCCGCATTCATTGTCTTCTATTATCTGCTGGATCTTTTTTAATTCGTTTCCACCTTCCGTTTCCACTAGAATGCCTCTGTCTCCCACCTTTCTCATTCTTTTAATCCTTATTTCTTTAATTAACGGATTCATTTTCTTTGTAAGTTTTTCTTTGACATCCTCACACGTTAAATTGTCCTTTTCATTTAAAGGCTTAACAATCATTACCGAAGAATTAGTCTTGAATCCACTTTTTAGTGTAGTACGTTGGATAATTTCTTTTTTTCTGTTTCAGATGCTGCTGTTCCGGACCATGGAGTGAACGCTACTTGAACATAGGACATCGAACTGATAGAATTTTTCGATGCCAGGTAAGTACACTTTAATTTTTCTCTCTCAACGATACTCTCTTGTAATTTCCCTTCTAGTAGCACCCACTTAGACAATATGAACTTAATTGTATTCTTATTGATTTTATTGTTTTCATTAAAGAGAAACTCTTCTAGAGCTACTCTTTCAGATCTCACTTCTTCTAGCGTAACTTCCTTGTCGTCCTTTTCAACTTTCGGTGAGCCTTTTTCTTCCAGTTTCTCTCTTTCCACACTATTCGCACTGCTTTTTTGAACAGGTTCAGGAAAAATAAATACATCATTATCATCAGTTTCTCTGGTATTTTTTAAACTGGGGCGTTTTGTCGTTTTTTTTTTCAGCCGGAGAGTCGTATGCCTCCTCACCTTGTTCAAGCAAAGCGCTAAAGCAAGGCCTATTTATTCCTCCAGTTATTATTTTCGCCGATGGTGGTGGTGATCTGGGAATAGACTCCCTTCTCTTGAACGGGTCCTGTTCTTTATCTCCGGGTTTGTGTTTCATCGTTAACTTTGGTTTGAGTGTATTTTTAGTTTTTTCATTTTTCTCCATTTTTCATCCCACGAGTATGGTAGGAACAAGTATCAAGTGATTCAGAGCCTCCATGATATCACCAAGCCTAGCTACTCTGGGGGGTCGGCAGGTACCCCAGAGGGAACGTTTGCGACCGCGCTGTTTCACGTCTTCGTGGCCAAGCAGCCATCGGCACGTTGCCTTACACCTTGGCTTAAGACGTTTGGTGCATTCTTAGTCTGTCCTTTCCTTCCAAACTCATCCGGCAAGGTTGAACCTACCAGGGGCATAGCCCCCGCCGGCATGACTTCGAAGGTTTGTTCGCGTCGCATGCCCTAACATGCTCCTTCTCACTCCAATGCGCTCTAATACGTTCGTGTCACCGGAAACAAGATGGCGACTAGATGTTCGCGTCACGTTAGAGCATACTCTAAGGAGCAATTAAGAGCACGCTCTATTTGCCTCACCTTCGAAGGTGGTGCATTTGGGGCTATTTTATCGCGCATGCGTGTGAAGCTTGTACTGTAAACAGTATCCACTGCTCAAGAGTCGGGTAGTCCAATAACCTCGCTTTTATTATTCGGCTACGCCGTCACTGTCTTGATATTTCACAATGGAAACTTCTTTTAAGTATTCAGGTAAGAATTTTATATATGATGCTGATTACTTAAATACTCATAATACTTTTTATATTTTTACTTAATTAACTAATAAAATAAATTCTAAGAGATAGATTAAATAATTTTATTCTAAGATAATTTAAATTGCATAAATATTGTACTATATTAATAGTTTTATTTTTCAGCTGTGAAACCTAAACTGGTATCATTAAAATTAATTAAGCCTCCCCAGACTTTTGCGTGTACTTCTGTTGTAACTGCTACAACAAACTCGACACAGTTCCTAACCACAACTGCGCCTTTGGATTCTGTACTGAATAAAATAAGTTTTTCTACAATTCAACCTCAGACTATAATCCACGAGAGTCCTTCTGTTACAGTTCCTGTAACAAGCTCTATGCAGTACACACCTACAACTTTGTCTTCACTAGACTCTTCAATTGTGAATGCTTTACTAAATAAAGCAGGTCCTTCTGAAATTCAGCCTCAGATTAAAATCCATGAGAGTTCTTCTGTTACGATTCCTGTAACAAGCTTTATGCAGCACACGCCTACAATTGTGTCTTCATTGGACTCTTCAATTATAGACTCAGATAATGAAAAAGAGAATACTTCTGGTGTCAATAATGATAGCTATTTTATTTGGGACTATAAAACCATAATGTTGTTTTTTACAGAGTATGAACAGCATGAAAAAAAATTCCAGAAAAGAAAATATCAAAGTAAAGAGGCTATGTTTCAAGCGATAGCAGAATCCTTCCAAGAAAGAGGTTATGTGAATGCTACTAAAAATCACATGAAAAATAAATTTAAATTGTTGAAGAAGAAATGGGATAAACATATCAAACAGACCATGGGAAAAAATAGTTCTGGAAAAGGCACTAAACCTCTTCCATTTAAAGAGTAAGTTCTATCTTGTGTTTTCTGTATATAATTATATATATGATATTTTTGAATTAAACATTATAATTAATAGTTCAGTCGATTTGTTTCATATTTTTATTTTGTCATTCTTACAATATTCTGTTTTTATTAAGTAGTTAGTATTATATTTAGTATTTAATAAGTAAGTAATAGAATACATATGTATCTTTACAGTGAAATGATAAACTTATTTGGAAAAAGTCACAGTGGAGTGCCATCTTTTGTAGCTGGCCGCAATGGAATGGTTTCTCAAGAAGACATTTTGCAAAAAGTGGTCAGTCAACATTTGTCTCAGTGAGTAATCATCTCCTTAAAATGTTTTTTAATTCATTTCTAGATATATTTTTAGATATAATTTAAAATGTTTTCTATTATAGGAATGTAAATGAAGAACAATCTTCTATTGCACTAGACTCGCCACCTTCGACACCATCTGCAGTTAACAGTCAATCTCAATCAGTAATAGGTAGCAGCAAATCGTCCATGACGGATAGCAGTTGCTCATCTTTAATAAATACAAAAGCAAAAGTACGAGATGGCAAATTGGCGCATACTCTACAATCACTTAAGGAATCCATCTGTGCTGTGCTACAAAGAGAAAGTGATGCCAAACAAGAAACACGTACAAAATATCTGACGGAGCTTAAAAAATGTAATGAATTACAAATAGAACAATTACAATTGCAAAAAGAACGAAATAGTATCTTACAAAGGCAACTTAAGATACTAGAGAGAATAGAAAGTAAAAAATACTCAACACAAGAATTATCAGACGAAGAAGATTAATAAGATATAATAGAATAAGACTGAAGGTTTACTAAATTATATGTATACATAAGACATTCATAAAGTTTGTTCCTTTGCCTACTTAAAGGAGAAAATGTAGTAAAACACATTTATTAATCTTTTCTACATATAAATTCTGCGAAGTTACACATTTTTCCTGACAAAATCTGTCAGATATAGTAATTATAAAAATAGACACATTGTCTTTTAAAAAATGTTAATAAGATATTATTACAAATTTATAAAATTTATGAACAGTTTATTAAGTTTAATTTTAATTTTGTTAAAAGACAAGTGTGTTGGTTTTTACAATAATTATATCTTAATTAGATCTAATAATTAGATCTTTCATCATTGGGAAAAATGTGTAACTCTACAGGATTCAAAGGTAAAAAAAAGCTAATAAATGTACACATTTTCAATCACTTCATTTTTTACTTTATAACCAAAGTTACAAACTTTATGAACATTTCACGTAAATGAAGTTATATGTATTTAAAATTTATATAATTTTGTTAATTTTATTTAAAATTTTTATTTCAAGTTGAAATAACTTTTATTTTATTAAAGTTTATTTTAGTTTTTTATTTATTTATTTTCTGTTATTTTGATAAACAGCGTGACAAAGCTGTATCAAGCTCTGCAAGAGAGGAAAGCTACATTTACTTATTGAGTTCTTTTAGTTGAAAAAAGCTGCATTTATTTATTGAGTTTTTTTAATTGGGAAAAGCTGCATTTACTTATCGAGTTTTTTTTTACATAATAAAGCAGCATTATTTACTTGCAGTCAAGCGTACAAAACGTAATTGAAAATCAAAACTGTCATTTCTTGTTCAATTTACATTTTTTTGTTAATTATCGATAAAAAATCATAATAAAATATATATTTGCATTATGCAGTTATATTTCTCTATTTGTATGAAAAATAGGCGTATATGACAATAAAAGACTGATGTATGGATAAATTTTTAACAAAATTGTTTTATTTGTTGTCTTACATATTACATAAGAATTTATTTTATAAAATTTAATATCAAACTTTAATAATTTTTAATTAAAATGAGCTGAATAGAAGATATATAATCGTAATATTCATAATTATTAATAAATGAAATATATTTGTGTAATCGTTATGGTTATAATCGTTATAATCTTGAAACTATAATTGTACATTGTTTCCTAATTTTTATAACTAAAAAAACATAAATATTTGAAAGCACTTTGATAGTTTTGTACATTAAATACATATCATACATATTTTTAATTGAACGACACAGATTGATACAATGCAGTATGTGATATGTCGACGTTGACAACGACACGATATCGATATTTAAAAAAATAATAAACATAATATTTAAATATTAATATTAGAACATAATATTTAAACAAATTTATTTGGATACTCTTATTCAAATCATCGTTGAAACAGTTGTCTACATAATTCGTCTCTGAGATCGCGACCATGTCGATCATCATCCGGATCTTCATTTCTATCTGCTGCTGGGACATTATGTAACAATACCTGCGCATTTATATCAGCATGGTTGTCGACTTCAGGTTCTTCCATGTGTTGCAAATCATCCAAGTCAGCCAAATTGTGAAGAACGCAGCAAGCGAAGATGAATTTGACGATAAATTGCATATTCCTCAACTTGAGGAAATATAACTGTCTGAAACGTTGTTTCAGTATTCCAAATCCATGCTCAACTGAAATTCTGCATTGACTGTGTATACGATTAAAATTTCTTTGGGCCTGTGTCAAATGTCCATTATCCCGATATGGAGTAATTAATTGGAGAAGGCATGGATATGCAGCATCTCCAAGAAGTATGCTTCCATCTAAAATAAAAGCATGTATATTTAAAATTAACAGCTAAGGCTAAGGCTGCTTTTTGATATTCATTCTGCTAGTTGAAAATCTATATTTTATATTATGTACTACAGATTTATAATACTGGCAGTAAATATCAAAACGTAGCCTATGAAAACATTTACAGTGAAGTATATATTTTAATCATAAATCTTACAGATATGGCAATGCATAGTCAACCACATCTACATACATAGAAATATTGAAAAATGTTTCTTTTTTTAATCTCCTCCGGACTTTCGAATACAGAAACTGTTGACGCATGTCATAAATTTGTATAATCAATAGACTCTTATATTAATCGCTCGTATATCAACGGAAAGGTTCGATCGTTCGAACCGACACACGACAACATTATCGACCTTGTTCACCATCCCATGTGATAAGAGTCACGCTGTCACGTGTACATTTTATTTACTCCTATTCTTTCGTCGCTCCGATTCGCCGAAACAAACATCCGATCCCGAGAAAGAGAGGATTCCGTGACGAAAACTCGGAACGCTCCCGAAAACCGAGAATCAGATCTCTGCGAACCGTGCTATCGATCAGCTGCAAATACAAGTAAACATATGTTCGTTGCTGTAATCACTTTCCTCTCGGAGCGAGCCTTCACGAGGCTGTACAAGCCACCAGTCGATCAACAATAATTTGAATTAGAGCGACGCCGTCGCGCCTACTGATATCGACAACATTTTTTGGTCCTTCGAGCCGGATCGCTAACGAGAGAAGACGACAAGTCGTGAAGTACATCATCCAATTACATTTTGGCTGACTTTGATCACGACCTACGTTGTTTAACGCAGCAGCCGCCATTCCAATAATGGCTACCACCGCAAAGCTTTTGGAGCAACAGCTTGACCTTGTTAGATCGGTTGCAAATGCCGTATCTAATTTCAAAAAACTCGGCCACGCCAAGATGACGTCCACCGTGGCTGCAAACCGGATGGAACGCGTCAAGGAACAGTTCCGGGAGATTCGCGTCAACAACGCCAAGCTGTTAGTCCTCGCCGAGGCCGCTACGAAGACCACGCATCGATACTTCACCGAGGAGCTGTATCAACAAGCCGAGGTCCAGATGGATGCTGCCCTTGACTACCTGGCCGAATTTGCCATACCTCCCATTGCCGCCCCGCACATCAACATCATGGACGCTTCGAACGCAAGTACCGATTATCATCATGGTCCGCGCCCGGTCTCGCGTTTACCGCGAATCAAATTACCGAAATTTGACGGCTTTTTCGAGCGATGGGAAACGTTGCGCGATAGATTTAAAGCAATGGTAATTGACGATCCGATTTTAACAAATGTAGAACGCCTGCATTACTTATGTTCAATCGTTACCGGAACGGCCAGCACTTCGCTGAGTTACTTAGCAGTCACCGATGCGAATTTCGAAGTCGCGTGGCAAATCTTATCGTCGCGCTTTTAAAATCAACGTCGAATCGTCAACTCCCATCTTCAAATTTTATTCTCGTTACCGTCGGCAACGCATGAAACCGCGAAAGAGTTGCAGACTCTGCGTGACACCACCAATACCACCGTACAAGCGCTGAAAAATCTAAAACGTCCCGTCGATACGTGGGACGATGTTCTCGTGTTCCTCGTTTCGCAAAAACTCGACAAAGCTTGGAGAAAAGCGTGGGAATTAAAAATGAGCGAATCGCAAAATTTACCGTCCTATTCTCAACTCGACAAATTTTTAGAGTCTCGCATTCGCGCGTTCGAAGTTATCGCCCCGACGAAAAACATCGAGTCAGCCGAGACTACCTCGTCAAAAATTAAATCGGCCAAATCCGTAGCATCACATACAACGGCCGTGAAGTTCGAATGCCCGGTCTGTAAGGGCCATCATCGTTTATTTCAATGTACACAATTTGCCGCTTATACGCCGGAGCGCCGTTTCGAATTTATTAAATCGAACCGCCGTTGTTATAATTGTTTCGCGGCAAACCATGCGTTAAAGGATTGCACCAACAAGCATCGTTGTCGAGAATGTAAGCAAAAGCATCACACTCTCCTTCACCTTGGAAACCACGCAAAGTTACCGTATGCTGAATCGTCACATTCAAAAGAAGAGACGAAAAAAGACCAAGACAAAAACGTTGTCGCTCTTACCCTAACACGTTCAATGCCAGCTATTCCCGCCGTTCTGCTCGCTACAGCGCGCGTCCGCGTACATTCCGCGCACGGTCGCTTCATTCCCGCTCGCGCGCTTATCGATCCAGGATCGGCTGTGACACTCAATACGGAGAATCTTGCGCAATTACTCCGTCTTCCTCGAGTAAAGCAAAATTTAAGCGTTACTGGCGTTGGTCAAACAAAAACTTCCGCACGCTACGCAGCAAATATCAAAATTAGTCCCGTAAAAAGTAACAATCCCGCGTATTCGACGACGGCTTTAATATTGTGTTCGCTCGCGGAATACGTGCCACCTCCCGTTGCGTCTCACACTAAGTGGACGCACCTCGACGCCCTCGAATTAGCCGATCCTGATTTCCTGAGTCCTACGCCAATCGATATAATAATTGGAGCCGATATGTATGGAAATATTCATCACGACGGTTCACACAAGGGAACACCACACGAACCGTTCGCGCAGAATACCGCGTTCGGCTGGATTCTCTCGGGTCCTACCGTCGAAACCTGCCCCCGCAATTCCGTACCCGCATATCATACTAACATTTCACCTAATCTTGAGCATACCTTAAAACAGTTCTGGGAACTCGAAGATATCCCAGCCCGCGTTCATCCGAGTCCGGAAGACACCCAATGTGAGGAGCATTTTGTGACGACTCACTACCGCACCATGGAAGGACGCTACGTCGTGCGTCTTCCTTTAGAATGGCCCGCCTCGCGACCTTGGAGACTCTCGATTCGCCGCGTTGAAGAGTCTCGAATGGCTCGAACGTCGTTTTCGAACCGACCCATCGTTAGCAACGGAATACACCGCATTCCTTACCGAGTACGCAAACCTAGGTCATATGACTAAGATAAATCCTACCGAATTTTCCCGCCCAAGCTCCCGCGTACTACATTCCACACCGTGCCGTGATCCGTGAACATAGCAATACAACCCGACTTCGTGTTGTGTTTAACGCGTCGTGCAACACCGCCACCGGCAAATCATTAAATAGCGCTCTTCATGTAGGAGCAAAAATTGCAAACCGATCTAGTAGCGGTCGTCCTCCAATGGCGACAACCTCGATTTGCACTATCAGCGGACATCGCCAAAATGTATAGGCAGATTTTAGTACACCCTCTCGATACGAAGTATCAATGCCTCTTATGGCGATCGTCTCCGACGGCTCAGGTCGACGAATACCGACTTCTTACCGTCACTTACGGCACCGCCGCTGCCCCATTCTTGGCCTTGCGAGTCTTACGGCAATTAGCCGAGGACGAAGGCTCACAGTTTCCGCTCGCGGTACCGGTTCTATTACAGTAAACGTACGTCGACGACTGTACTTTCGGCGCCGACGACCTTGAAACTGCCAAACAAACACGAGATCAGTTAATTTCGTTGCTATCTCAAGGCTGTTTTCGTTTGTGTAAGTGGGCGAGCAATTGCCCTACGCTCCTTGAAGATCTCGATCCTTCCGACCATGGACTCGCAACCAACAAAGATTTGCACGATCACGATTCCATTAAAATTCTCGGAGTTACCTGGAAACCGGAACACGATATCTTCACCTTTCAAATTTCGAATTTAATAACAGTCACGAAAACTAAGCGCGGAATATTATCATCTCGCGCAAATTTCCCCACTCGGTGGGGAGCCCCCCGTTTTTGTAAACCCCAAAATTTTTTCCCGGGACACTCTGGGTTTACGAATCTGATTGGGGGTGACAGCTTCCGCCGAATGTTGCCGAATGGGGAAACATTTCAATTGACGTTTCTTTTCTTGGCATTAACTTTTGGCCCGGACCAGTATCATCGAAAACAAATTTAATTTCACGGATTCGCAACGCCTCCACCGAAACGTATGCGGGCCCCTTTACCCCGTGCTTTGGGCGACGGTTTCTTACCAAAACCTGATCCTCGCTAAATCAAAATCGCGCCGCTCAAAAACCATTAGGTCCCGCTTTGGAGTTTTCGCTGCGCTCCACAGCAAACCTAGATTTCGCTCGTTTGCTTTCCCTTCCCCAACGTTATTGGTGTTGGGGCGTTTCCCTGGGCGTCCTCGCTTGGATCGTCAAAGTCCCTCGCGGTGGGAAAACGTTTGTCGCGAATAGAGTCTCAAAAAAGCAACGCTTCTTCCCAATGGAAAAAGGATACGGCCCCGCCAACCCCGCAGATGCGCATCTCGCGGTACCCACCCTGCTCTCTTATTTAAAACCCCTTTGGGGGCACGGCCCCCCCATGGTTATCACTTGTTCAATCAATGGCCGTCTATCCGCATCCCGCAAAGATGTGAATTACGCGATTAAAAAAAGCGCGACAGCTCGGTAAACCATTGGGAGCTGAAACCCGATTTTCCTCGGGCCAAAATTTTGCGCGTCACCGCGTATATCCTTCTTTCTTCGCAACGCTCGACCCAGACAAACAACAATTGGTGCCCCTACTGCACCCCATGGGTTCCGGTCCATGAGCTGGTCGCCGCTATAATTTTTGGATCGACGGATTCAACTCCTATTTTTTGACGCTAGCTCGCCTAAAACAACTACGTTGCGTTTAAAAAAATAGTCCTTTTCTTCGCTTTCTCCTTTCATAACAGAGACAGCTTTTCGCGTTTGAGGCCCATTTAAAACACGCAAGCCCGTCAGATGAGCTAAACATCCCCTAATTTTTAAAAACACATCCCATTTCCCCCCTCCTTATTAAACGATTTATTTGCGGCCCTAACGCCGGTCCCAACTACCCACCTCCCGGACAAAAAGTATTTGGCAATTTCCGCTCCGGGCCCCGTCGTACCGTCTTCCAAAGTTGGGGCACGGGGGGAAAAGCCGCTCCCGCAGCTTTGGGGACCTGCCGGATTTCCGCGTGAACCCCATCCGCGCCTTTAACATCCGGCGTCGATTTTCGCGGGGCCGTTACTAGTGCGTACACTAAAAGGGCGGGGGATAAAGCCCAGAAGATTTGCCATATTTTGTGGAATAAACTTTTTACTTCATAATTATTCGATTTTAATCAAAAATTTTTTTTTTTTCTTTCATTCGGTTAAATCGTAGATATTTTTGATATGAACGGTAATTTTCATAGTTTCTGTTACGATTCAAGGGGCGACGGCGTCCCTAATTCAAATTATTTTTGATCCTGGTGGCTTTCAGCCTCGTAAACTCGCTCCGAAGGGGGAATGATTACCCCAAGAACATTGTTTTCTTGTATTTGCAGCTGATCGATAGCACGGGTTTGCAAAATCTGATTCTCGGTTTTTGGGAGCGTTTCGAGTTTTTGTCACGGGAAACCCCTTTTCGGGGTCGGTGTTTGTTTTTGGCAACGGAGCGCAAAAAAAAAGGAATAAAAAATTTCACGTGCAGCGTGACTCTTTTTCCATGGGGGGGGACGGTCGATATGTTTTGTGTGTCGGTTTGAAAGATCGAACCTTTCCGTTGATATACAAGCGATTAATATAAAGTCATTTATTTTAAATTTTATGATTGCTCCAACCTCCGCCTCGAAAGTGATTGAATTCGAATGAAAACAATATTTGCGGGCAAAGAAATTTAAGTAAATTTTTCAAAATTTAATCGGACGTTTCAACCCAAAGCCGCCCCCCAGGCGGAATGATTTCGTATCATTTTTGATGTCGACCGGAAGAAAAAAAAATTTTTAAGGGGGCTTGAACTCGGTTCACCGTTTAAATAACGACCGAACGGCCGATCGCTGCCGGGGTGGCATTTAACATCGCCCAAGCCCCTCGACTTGGAGGGGAAGTGGATCGCGAAGTAAGATAAAACTCCGGGTGGCTAATTTGTACAGAAGCCTTTAGGGCGTGTTGTAAGGGATTCAAATACGTATCTTTCCATGCCTTCAGACGCGTTCGCTTAATTGCTGCACTTTTCCAGCGAATAAACGATTTTCGCGATTCGAGTAAGCTCGGTCCGGGATCGAGTTAAGGATGGCCCATCAAAAAAAGACCCGAGTCAAGGGGGTTTTTAATGTCTAAAACGTCGGGCCGGAAACATTTGGACAGAATTTAAGAAAAGTTCGAAAGCCTGTAATGTGGTTATCTCTTTGAACGTTTAAGGTGTGCGTTCAATACGCGTTTTTAATTGATTTTCAAAAAGAGCTACGGGAGCCCCCCATGGGCCTCCAAGCGGCGCAGCGGGAGGGTTAAAAGCCCAGTATTTTTTTGACTATGTAAATTTTTAAATGCGGAACACGCGTGGTGCTGGAAAGGGGGGTAACTCTTGACGGCACCCTTTAAAAGTGGGGACCCTGTCGGAGAATTTCTGCGGAATCCACGACTTCGGTAAAAAGATGATACGGCAAGGGAACGACGGTGTATAACCATACTGTCGGTGCATGCTTTTTTGGTCTCATACAAAAAAATTCGAGGTGCTTTTTGGGCTTTATGACCACGACCTTTTGTCGTCGGGGATATACGGGCCCGCTAAAGACGGGTATGATTAAAGGCGCGTGAAATCGGGTTCCGCGGAAATCCGGGTCGCCCATAACTGTTCGGGCCGCTGCATTCCCCCCGTGTGCCACAAAACATTGGGGAGAGGCGGTGCACAGTGGCGCAGCGCGAATTTGCCCCTATTGTTCGAGGAGCGGAGTGTGAGTTGGGGGCCGGGGGAGGGCCGCACATGAATTGTTTTATAAAGAGGGGGCCAAAGGATTATTTTAAATTGGGATTTTTAGCTATCGACAGGCTTTTCGTGCTTTAATCGCCTCGAAGCGTAACAAACTGTCTCTGTCTTTTGTAAGGAGAAAGCGAAACAATGGCTAGTTTTTGAGACGCACGTAGTTTTTTAGGGGACTATGTGTCAGCAATAGATTGAGTTGAATCCGTCGAATCCAAAATTATAGCGGGGACCAGCTCATCGACCGGAGACAGGGGGGTGCGAGTGGAGGCATCGCATGTGTTTTCGTCTGGGGACGACGTTGCGAAAGTTTATCACGCATTTTTTTTACGCTTTTTTTAGGTCCTTTTTTACTGATCAAAGCCCATCAAATTTTGTTTCAGGGTCCTTATGGTCTGATCACGCACCATCTGACTTTTTTTTTCAGATCCTTGGTACTGATCACGCAACACTGACGTTTTGTTTTAGATCTTAGGGGACTTAAACGCACCATCTGACGTTTTTTTTCGGACCTTTTGGTACTGATCCGCCCATCTACGTTTTTTTTCGGCCTTATGGTACTGATCAGCATTATCACGTTTTGTTTCAGGGTCCTTATGGACTGATACGATTATCTGACTTTTGGTTTTAGGGTCCTTAGGCTGTCACCTTTATCTTTGGGGGTTTTTGCGGGGTTTAAAAAATTTTTCTTTTGAGAAAAGCATCTTTTTCGATTCGTTTGAAAGTGTTCCTCAGTTTTTTTTACGTCAAGTCTTTCTCAGTGCCCTTCTCGTCTTTTCATGTCCCAACGGGATAGCGTTAAGGGCAATTTATCATAGAGGACGGAAAAAAAGTTTTGTTTTTTTTCAAACATTTCGGCAAAAGAGGTCTTAGCAACGATTTATTATACTCCCCTGCAAGGATTTTCGCCAAAAAAGAATAGATGTAAAAATGCAATTGCCCGGGCCACAATTAAACCGTCACCTTGCACTAACTTTAGGAAAATATTAGATTTTTTTGACAATCATGAAAAGGGAAAAAATCTGTCCACAAAAAATTGAAAATTTTTCCTTAAAAAAATGATATTTTCATTTCGCTACCTTCATGAAAACATTATAATAATAATTTTTGCTGTAATGGCAAACAACCCCAAAGTCCACCACCAAAACCTGTGCAGTATTGCAAAAGCTTCTTCTTTGAAAATTCGTGGAACCATTGACGGGAAAATTGTCAACCACAGTCAGGTGCATAATCGAATTTCCCCCGAGTAGCGCATGGAAATGTCTATCCGTTTCCTCAACCATTCTTTAAAGCCAAAAAATTTTTTTCCTTTTGCCATAAAGGAATTGTACCCTGTGATCCTTTTCAATTGTTTGGGACAGTTTTAGTTATGATTACGGGTTTGGGGCGCCTTCTAGTGAGCAATATCAATAAGATTTTTCTAATTAAAAGCCTAGGCAGGGGGGCTGAGATTTGCAGCTAAATGCCAAAACGAACTGTTATTTGGATGGGAAAGACCCAAAACAAAAAAATTTTTTTAATTTTTAGGCGCCCGGGCAAGCCAAAATCTGCGTTTCAGACGAAAACGCATAAAACGAATAATTTTGTTGGATAGTAAAAGGCCGAAAAAAATTATTTTTGTAATTGGATGCAGGCTCTAGGCAAGCCAAAAAACAGCGCATTTCGCCGTGTTCTAATTTAGCCTTTTTGGCGCTTTTACAGCGCCTGAGCACCCCATTATTTTTTTTTTTTTTCCGGATCTGTAAAAAAAAAAAGTTTATAAATACTTATAAAATTTTTTTAAAAACAATTTCAAAAATTCAAAATTTTTCCTAATTAAAAAAAATTCGAAACTGCAGTTAAAACAAAAAGAAAATTACATCTGTTCATTTTTCTTTTTTTTAAGTACTTGTATTTTCCGTAAATCAAGACACGTCAAAAAGATTTATTATTATATTGTAAAAAAATTATTTTCAGTGACCTAAATTTTTAAAATTAAAAATCAAATTTTGTTTGAAGTAATTTAATTTTTTTATAAAAGAAAATTTTTATTTTTTTTATTTTTCGTTTTTCCCATTTTTGTTCAATAAACTACCTCAAGTTTTTATCACAAAATAGAATACCAATGAGAAAGGGGTATTTGTTTTCCCTTTTTAAAAAAAACAAACTTTTGTTAAAATTTTTCCTTTTTTCGAGAAAAATAAGTCAAAATTTTACTTTTGAAAAAGGATTCGAAAAACAAAATTTTTAAAACAGGGTTTACTACCCAAATTAACAAAATTTTTAAAGGGATTAGATTTTGTAATAAACTTCCTACGACAAAATTTTAAAAACTTGTTAAATGCAAGACAAAAAAAAGTTTCAAACAACCCAAGGTTTGAAAAAAGACAATATCTGATTTTCATTTGACCTTTCAAAACTTAAAATTCCGTTAACGGGAAAACCCCTAAACATGAAAATACATGCAGTTTCAAAATTGTTTCATTTAGATTTCAAAGAACATTTTACATTTTTTTTGATATATTTATAAAAGTTACTTTAAATATTTTACATAGATATATTAAAAATATTTCAATGAAAAAATCTCAAATTTTTATATTTTAAAAAATTCCCAAAATTACGTTTAGGGATATTTACAAAATAAAATAAAAAAAATATTTATTTTAAAATTTTATAATCGCTTACATTTTGGAAAATGGCAATCACTATTTCATTTAAAATTGTGTTTTTTATTAAAATAAATTAAGAGAAATATTAAAAATATTGAATCATAAATTGAATCGTTGTTTTTTTTTATAAAGGTCTTGTTTTTTTGTATTTTATTTTGCTTTTATATATTTTTTTTTTTATATTTTTTATATTTTTTTTTTTTTTATTTGGATTTTTTTTCTTTTTTCCTTTTTTTTTAAAAATTTTTTTAAATTTTTTTGCCAATTAAACAAAAAAGTAACGTACACCACAATTTTTTCAAAATTATTTTTTTTGTGTGTTAAAGTTTTTATAATTCGGATTCAAAAATATATTGTTAAAAAAATAGTTTTTGTTTCATATCTATTTGCATATAATTTGGAAATAATTAAATTTTTTAATTAAAATTGCAAAAAAAATAATTATTCACATATTTTTTTTTATTAATTATTTTGCCATATTTTATTGTAAGGATTGTAAGCTTCGGATGTTGGGCAAACCAAAAGAAAAATTACGCACTAGACTAAAAGAGCATATGCAAATATTTAATTTGGATTCCTCCAACATTCTGTGGTCTCTGAACATATTATGGATAAAAAACATGCTTTTGATTGGGAGAACGTTAAAATACTTGATATTGAATCTAATTATTATAAAAGACTTATCTCGGAATGATACACATCAAGGAACAAAGGCATGGTTAAATAATAACACAGACACCGAATTGCTTAACAACGCGTATTTCGACATTCTAGAAGAAATTCGAATTTTTAGACTTATGTAAATGTTTATTTTGTGAGATCTGACACCTATTTATTCGACTTTTTAAAAGACTAGACAACAGTCAAGTACTAACAATAAGGCCAACAACAATTAGAAGCATCGTCATCTCAAGTTATTCGGAACAATTTGTAAGCATAAAGGTTCAATATTTTAGTAGTTAGTTTAATTTATAATTTTTAATCTTTTTTTCACATACACATTAGTGGAATCCTATTTTCAATTGAATAAATTCTTTAAATTCAGTTAACAAATATCAAATAATTTGGAGAGGATGAACATAATCATTGCCAGATCGAGGGACCTTTCGTCAAATAACGATAAGTGGTTCATTTGGAGTAATGTATAAGTGTCACTCCAAGTTTTTATTAATAATTCTAATATATTTTATGAATAACCGGACGAATCATTCTGCTTCTAATTGGGTTTCTTACTTTGTTGAACTATTTTAATGGTCTCAATTCATATGTAAATATATTTTTGCGTTTTAACTATGACTCAACTATATAACTTATATTGACTATGTATTGCGGATTTTTTATTAGAATTTTATGTATTTATTTATTATCAGGTTATTTATTATCACTATTTTTTTGCGCACTGAATAGGAGCAAGTAGAGCTCGAACGTTTGTATAATTATTATTTCAAATTAAGAATTTTCCTTCGCAATATAAAGATAATATACGTATTGCTCGTTACACATGGCCTTAAATTAATATAATTTTTCATTTTCTTGATT
>NW_028189406.1:0-24449 GCF_048542155.1 Nylanderia fulva
CCATTTCCCCCCGGGGCTCTCCGAAACCCACACAACTTGGATACACAACCGCCCCCTTTTTAAATTTTCGCGCATTTTTCCCCTTTTGGGCGCGCGTTCCCCAAAACCCTTTTAAAAAACGCTTGTGCGCTTCTCCCCTCATTTTTAAATTATTATTTCGGTTTTGTCATTTCAAAACACCCCAGGATTTGAAACCGCGGCCTTTCGGCGCGGCACAGCCCCTTTCGGGCAAAACGCCCAAAACATCGTCGTCCCGGCCCATTGTAATTTTTTTGCACAGGGCACAGGCAAAGCCCCCGCGCCATTCCTGGTCCCCGCCGTCGTGGCCGGGGCGCGCTTTTCGGCCAACATTTAGGGTTACAAAAAAAAACCCTCAGCCAGGCGTGGCCCGGGAAATTTGGGTATCCGGGGACCGCAATGTGCTTTTTGAAATGCTTTTTTTCATGTGTCCTGCATTTCCCACAAGTTGACGCGCAATTACTGCGTTTTTCATGGGCCCCAACGACCCCGGGGGTTTCCAAAACCCTTCAGGGTAATCGTTCCAAAATTTTTTTGTTTTTCGCAAAGAAACGCGCTTCTCGTTTCAACCATCGTGGCCCTCTTCTCTGGGACGAGAGAGAGGGGAAAAAAATCGTGGGGGTCTTCGATCAGGCCCGGGGCCCCCGGGGGAACGCGCGCGGACCCCGCCTCCCGCCGGGGAAGGGCTACGGCACAAAGAAGATTTGTGTTTTTTCCCTTTTTTCCCGGACCCCCCCTCCCCCGAACGGGAACCCGGGGGCGGAAGCTTTTGAAAAAAAACCGTCGGAACCGACACATTTTACTTTTTGGGGTCGAAATTCATGGGTCCCTTCTCTGTGTTATATATTTTATATTATAAATTATGGGGTCCTCTCGCTCGGCCTCGCGGTCCCCAAAAACCCGTGTTTCTCGGCACGCTGACCGTTTGCCCCGGGCCAAAACGGGGAGGGCGCGCGTCGACAACGTCGGGGGTGCTGCACCCCCCCTTGCCGGGCATATTTTCCACCGGTTTTTGGGCGCTAAACCCGAATCGACGCTCTGTGTGTGTGTTGGCCGGAGAATGGCACACCCCACGACGTGATCGCGAAGCGTCCGTTTCCCGAATCCGTCGAACCCCGCCGGGCGCCCCCGCCCCTGCTTGCCGACTATTTTCCGGTCGGAGGGGCGCAAAAGGTGCCCCCGTCTTTATATCAAAAAAAACAACAAATTCCGTCAAATCCTTTTTTTTCTTTTTCTCTGGAAGCCCTTTCACGCGCCCTTTTTAGTCCCCCCCATGCTGCGAGCGCGCGCCCCTCCCAAAAAGGACTCTCGACGCAGGCGGGACCTCCGGAACTTTTAATGATCCTTCCGCAGGTCCCCTACGGAAACCTTTTACGACTTTTAACTTCCTCTAAATAAATCAAGTTTGGTAATTTTCCCCGGGCAACATCGGCAATGCCGAACTTTCCCGGGCCCGCCCCTATTCCGAAGACCCCCACTAAATTTTCAATCGGTAGTAGCGAGGGGCGTGTTTACAAAGGGCAGGGACTTTAACCCACGCAAGCTTATGATCGCCTTTTTCTGGGAATTCCTCGTTCATGGGGAAAAATTTCCCAGCCCCAATCCCTAACCAAAGGATTCAGCGGGTTCCCCGGGGCCTTTCGGCCAGGGAACACACCCTGATTTTTTAGTTTGGCCGCGTGGGGCCCCAAAGAACTAAAGGGGCCCATCACAACCTGTTTTTTTCCTCAATCTCGGGGGGGGTAAACCGCCTGTACCCCCTAAGAAGATTTTTTTGTACGTTGGTAGTAAAAACCCCCCCACCCAAAACCGGGGCCTTCGCGATACCATAAGGTACGCCTATTTATCGGGGTAAGTCTCGTTTCGTTATCGACATTAACCACCTAATCGCTCCAACCAACTAAACGGCCCACTGCCAACCACCCCCACGAATCACTAAAAGAGCTATCAATCCTTCATCCTTCCGTTGTCTGGGCCTGGTAGGTTCCACGTTTGAGTCCAATAATCCGCAGGCTCCACTCCGTGGTGGTGCCCTTCGTCATTCCTTTAATTTCAGCTTTGCACCATACGCTCCCCCGGAACCCAAAATCTTTTGGTTCCGTAAGCTGCCCGCCTAGATCCTCGGAGGAACTGCGGCGGATCGCCAGCTGGCATCGTTTAATGGTTTATAACGAGGGCGGGTATCTGATCCGCCTTTCGAACTCGAACTTTTCGTTCTGATTATGAAAACATTTTTGGCAACATGCTTTCGGGCTTCAGTCGGTCTTGCGACGATCCACTACTTTCACCTCTACGTCTCAATACGAATGCCCCACCCTCTGTCCCTATTAATCATTCACCCCTCTGGGTTCCACAACCAACAAAAGAGAACCGAGTGTCCCTACGTTCCTTTTCATACCGCAGTATTCAGCGAAGTAGCCTAGCTTTAGCACTCTCAATTTGTTCAAAGTAAACGTAACCGTCCCGACTCGACACTCATAAAGAGCCCGCGACGGTATATTAGTTGTGCCGCCCCTCGCGAGGCTAAGCCCACCGTAAGTGAAAGTATACGTCCACATCCTTGCCAAGTTTAAACACCCAAGCGAACGGATACACGTGTGCGACACAGATTTCAACTACTAGCTTGTTAACCGCAACAACTTTAATATACGCATTGGATTGGAATTACCCGCTGCTGCATGGCACCAGACTTGACCTCCAATGGAATCCTCGTTAAAGGATTTACAAGTGTACTCATATCCGATTACGGTGCCTCGGATGATCCCCCCTTAGCGTTATTTGTCTGTCACTCTAACCTCTCCGATGCCGGGAGTGGGTATTTTGCGCTCCTGCTGCCTCTTGAATGTGGTAGCCGGTCTTCTCCAGGCTCCCTCTCCGTAAGCGAACCCTGTATCACATCCGTTACCGCGTTACCACCATCGTCGGCGCAGAACCTAACCAGCGACAGTTGATAAAGCAGACATTTGAAAGATGCGTCGCCTGTGCTAGGAACCGTGCGATCAGCACAAGTTTATCAAGTCACCAAAATAACGGGACGAACGTCGAGCCGCCCGCCCACCGATGGTTTGATCTAAGAAAAGCTCCCCTTGGTCCTCACTGGTCGGGACTCTGTTTTGCATGTATAGCATCTAGAAAAATACCACAGTTATCCCCAAGTAAATTGGTACAATCTAATGAACCATTACTGATTTAAACATAAATGAGTCCATTTCCGGTTCACCCCTTTTTTAATTCGGCCTCCTGAGACATGCATCGGCTTAATCTTGATACAACATATGACTCCTGGCAAGGATCAAACCAGGTAGCTTCGGGTTCGGTTTACTCGGCCAGGGAGTAACTCGCGAGCGAAGCCCGTAACCGTCGCTAGGCTCTTTTTCGCGCGCGCGCGCGTTCGAATGCCGAAAACAACGATCGCGCGACGACACCGTGTATGTGCCATTTTATTTTGCGCCAGCCGTTCTGGGCTCAGCCGGTCGGCGACACTCTGCTGTGTTTAACGCTATATGTAAAGCGTACGAGAGAACGACGAATAGGCGAGAGTCACCCCCCCGACGACGGGGTCCGCCGCCTCCCTCTCTTCCTCCTCCTCTCCGTTCAAAATCCACAAGATCAAAATACGGTTCTTATTCATCCACTCTTATGGAATGCGCGGCATCCAGCGAGAGACCGCGCGATTCAACCCTGAACGCTAGATCGACTATGGCGATCTTAGCGTCGAGACTGTTCTGTTCTGGGTCGTACCGTTAACCGCACACGAACCCGCAATAAGATTCGCTACTGCGTACAATTATCTCTCGAAGTCAGACGACCGCCTCGGTTAACCTCCGAACACTTAACGACGATTTACGGGCGCCGCAACGAGGAGAGCTCGTAAAACGTTTTGGAAAAGAAAGTTATTACTATTCGGCGCTCCCCTCGACATGAGGTGCGCTGTCCGATTACTAACTCGACCCGGGGTTCCCAAACCCACTTTTCCCGGGGAACCCTATATTTCGAATTATTCCCGGGTGATACGCAACACGCAAGCTGCGTTTACCGCGATTACGTAGGAACACTCGCCCCCCGGGGGAAATCACGCGCGCGGCAAACGAACGGGTCGTTACGGCTGTTTTTACTTTCGGCACCCCATAAAGGCCCGGCCCTCAAATTGGGGGATAGATAAGGCTACGATACGGAAATACTTCGGACAAAGGTTTCGTACTCCTTCGACGCTCCGCAGACCGCGCGACACATTTTACGATTCTGCTAATTCCCGGCTTCCCTCTCGTCTGATGCACATCTCGAATTCTACTACCGATACGTGTAACACTGCTTGGCAGGATCCGATAAGCGAACCGTAAAGTAGTTTTGCACGATAAACTTTCGTGCGATCCTCATTTAAAGTTAATATCTCATTTAGTTCGCTCGGTTGCGTACAGCGAGAACTCGGGAACAGCGCAAGTTCCTCGCAGGCGCCGTTTGCTCTCTGCCGGCGAGCGAGAAATATTTTTCCAAGGCCGATAGCGGCGTGTTGACTGATTAGCGGTCGATACCATCCGGCGGCACGCGCCCGCCCGTAACCCAGTACGATCGCGGCGTGTTGCTTTCGTTGCGGGCGACATCCCCACCTTCCGGCCGCACAAGCCGCTTTTTCGCAGATTCGCCCAAATCGCGGCGTGTATTGCTTTCGCCGAGCGAGCGAGAATTCTTCCAAGTCCGTTTCTGCGTCGTGCTTGCTTATCCGTCTGGCGACGCAAGAAAATTCAATCCACGTATCGTTCGCTAGGGCGTAGTTGCATTCGACCGGCGACGAGAAATTCTTCCCAAGTCCGTTCGCGGCGTGTTTGCATTTGCCGGGCGAGCGGAACATTTCCTTCCAGTCCCGATCGCGGCGTGTTGCTTTCTGTTGTCCGGCGACACCCCCTCCCCCCCCACGGCGGCACGTCGTCGCCTCGTACCCCAAGTCCGATCGCGGCGTGTTTGCTATTCGTAGGCGGGCCGACACCTACAATCCGGCGCACAGGCAGCTTTTTTTCCAATTCGCTCGCGCGTTGCGTTTCGGTTCGTCCGGGCGACAGCGAACAAATTCTTCCAAGTCCGTTCGCTGCGTTGTTAGCTTTCGCCGGCGCGAGCGAAAAATTCATCCAAGTTCCTTCGCGGCGGTTGCTTTCGCCGGCGAGCGAAATATCCTTCTCCAAGTCCGGTGTCGCGCGTGTTGCTTTCGCCGGGAGCGAGAAAATTTTCCATCCGTTTCGCAGCGGCGTTTTGTCTTCGCGGTCTAGCGAACAAAATTCTTCCAGTTCGCTCGCGGCGTGTTGCTTTCCCGGGCGAGCGAGAATTCTTCACGTCCCGTTCGCGCGTGTGATGCTTTTGTTGGCGGGGCGACTACCAATCCGTCGGCACGCGCCGCCGTACCCCCTTCCGCGCGGCGCTCATGGTTTGCTTGTTGAGCGGGCGAACCTCCCGGCCGCACAATCCGCTTTTTCCAATTTCGCTCGCCGGCGTGTTGCTTTGGCCGAGGCAAGCGACAAATTCTTCCAATTTGCTCGCGACCGTTTTCTTTTCCGTTCTCAGCGAGGCGAGCGAGAAATTCTCAAAGTCCGTTCGCTGCGGGTTGACTTTCGGGTGGCGGAGCGACACCATCCGGCGGCACGCGGGCCGCCCGTAACCCACTTCCGATCGCGGACGTGTTTGCTTTTCGTAGGCGGGCGACACCTCCGGCCGCACAAGCCGCTTTTCCAAGGTTCGCTTCCGCGGCGTGTCTTCTTTCGCCGGGCGAGCGACAATATCCCTTCCAAGTCCGTTCGTCGGCGTGTATTGCTTTCGCCGGGCGAGCGAAAATTCATCCAATTCCTTTTCGCTGGCTGGTTGCGTTCGGCCGGGCGAGCGAGAAATTCTTCCAAGTCCGTTCGCGGCGTTTTGCTTTCGCCACGTGGGCGACGAAAATTTTATTTCCAATCCGTTCGCTGGCGTGTTGCTTTCGCCCGGGCGAGCGGACAAATTATGTCCAAGTTCGCATCGCGTCGTGTTGCTTTCGCCGGGCGAGCGAGAAATTCTCTTTCCAAGCCGGTTACGCGGCGTGTTGCCTTTTGTTGTCGGGCGGACCCCACTCCGTCGGCCCACGCGCGCCCTTACCCCAAGTCGATCGCAGTGCGGTGTTGCTTTCCGTTGGCGGGCGACACCTCGGCATGCAAACAATCCGCTTTTTTCCAAGTTCGCTCGCGGCATGTTGCTTTCGCCGCGGCAAGCGAACAAATTCTTTCGTCCAAGTTGTGCTCGCAGACGTGTTGCTTTCGCCGGCTAGCGAGAAATCTTCCAAGTCCGTTCGCGGCCGGTTGCTTTTCGCGAGCTTCGAGAAAAACATTCTTCCCAAGTCCGTTCGCGGCCGTGTATGCTTTCGCCTGGCGTGCGGCATACATCCAGTCCGTTGTCTGGTGTTGCTTTCGCCGGGCGAGCGACATATTCTTCCAAGTTCTCTCAGCGCGGCGGTTTGCTCGCACGGGCGTGAGCGGAGAAATTCTTCCAAGTCCACCGTTCAGCGGCGTGTTGGCTTTCAGACCGGTCGAGCGAAGATTATACAATCCAAGTCCGTATCTCGGCTGTGGTTAGCTTCGCCGGGCGAGCGACAAATTCTTCCAAGATCCGTTTGCGGCGTGTTGCTTTCGTTGGCGGGCGACCACCGACGCCGGCGGCACGCGCCGCCCGTACCCCAAGTCCATTGCGGCGTGTGTGTCTTTCGTGGCGGGCGCACCATCCGCCGCACATCCGCTTTTTTCCGTTCGCATGCGCGTTTTGCTGTTCGCCGGGCCAGCCACAATTCTTCCAAAGTTCGCTCGCGGCGTGTGGCCTATTCGCCGGCGAGCGACAATTCTTCTAATATCCGTTCGCGGGCGTGTTGCTTCGCCGGGCGAGCGAAGGGAAATTTTTTCCAAGTCCGTTCGCGGCGTGTTGCGTTTCGCCGGCGAGCGAGAAATTCTTCCAAGTCCGTCGCGGCGTGTTGCTATCTCGCCGGCGAGACGAGAAAATTCATCACAGTCCGTTCGTTCCGGCGTGTTGCATTTCCCGCCGACGAGAGAGAATTTTTTCCCAAGTCCGTTCCGGCGTGTTGCTTTCGCCGGGCGAGCAAGAAATATATCCAGTCCGTTCGCGCGTCGATTGCCTATTCGCCGCAGAGGGAAGAAATTTTCAAGTGCGGTTCGCGCGTGTTTTTTTCGCCGGCGAGCGAGAATTTCATCCAAGTCCGTTCGTGGCTTGTTGCTTTCGTCCGTCGACAGTGCTGGGGTCTCTGTCTAACCGCACAAGCGAATCCCCAAGCCGAGGGCTGAAGTCTCAACAGATACGCAGCGTGGTAACTCCTCGACGCGAGTACTAAAACACTCCCGCTAGGTACCCAATAAGTCGTCTACAGACGATTCGAGTCTCGACCGATCGAACATTGACGAAACCCATGCCAGACCTTTAGACGGTGGCCGTGCCGTCGTGCGGTTATATCCCGACGACGTGCTATGGCGCACGTACGGAGCAAACCGCGGCTCGTGCGACGACCCGGCCAGAGGACCGTCCGACCTAAGTAGATGTCCCATTGTTTTGAGCCTTTTCCGACTCACAGGCTCCTAGAGATATCATTCCTTGGCCACCATTCGACTAGAAGAGATACGTGCCTTAGATGCGTTCGGCATAATCGCCACGAGGGTCGCTTCGCACCACCTGCCGCTCGACCGAGTGCGTGAACGCACAATGTCCGAACCTGCGGTTTCCTCTCGTAACTGAGCAGGATTAACTACCCGCAATGACTATTCATCAGTAGGGTAAAACTACCCTGTCCTTCACGACGTTTTTAAACCCATCTCACGTTTCCCTGTTGGCGGGTGAAACATCCGACGCTTGCGATTTCTGCTTCGCAAATGATAGTAATAAGCCACATCGAGGATCAAAAAGCGCGTCGCTAGAACCTGGCCGCCACATCCATTATCCCTGTGTAACTTTTCTGCCACCCCCGAATCTTGCTGAAAAACCGCTTCAAGCCAAAGAGCTTTATAGGACGTGCTTTCGCAGTCCTCCATCTATGCGTACTAGAACATCATGAGATCAAGCCAGCTTTTGACCCTTATTGCTACTAACGCGAGGTTTTCTGTCCCTCGCTGAGCTGCCTTAGGACACCTGCTTTATTCTTTTGTGATCAGATATTACTCAAGCCCAGTCAAACTCCCCAGTCCTGGCAGTGGCCTCGAATCGGATCAACGCAGGAATGAGTAACTGCATCGCCGAGGCCCATCACGCACTCTGACACGCTTGGCTTCTCGAACACCGTGGACCGCCGGGGCGCGAAGCCCTCGGGCACGGCGCTCCGCTAAACGAGTAAGAAAGAGAAAACGATGACAAAAAGTGTGGTATTTCACCGGCGATGTTGCCATCTTCCCCTTAATGCTACACCTCTCATGTCTTCTTCCAGTGCAGACTAGAGTCAAGCTCAACAGGTCTTCTTTCCCCTCAATTTTTCCAAAGCCCGTGCCCATGGCCGTTGGTTTTCGCTACGACACAGTCAGATAGGAACATTTTTTTTTTTTTATTTTTTTCATTTATTTCTTCATCATTTTTAAGGCAGCTCGAGCTGTTCCGCTTATTGCCGCTTGTTTCTTTGTACATCCTTTTTTTTTCAACAAATCTCGTTTTGCGCTCCATTTTATCCAATTTGTGTTATTCCCTCTTTATTTTCCTGTGTATTATTCCGATAGCTTCTTCTGTTTTTATATTTTCCTTTCTGGATAAAAGGTCGCTTACCGTTGCGGAAGACTATTTTGCCGCTCCGTTGCCCCATCCCTGCCACGTGATGCAGGACCTTCTACTATTCTTTTTTTTTTTTTTTTACAATTTTAAATATTCTATTTAGTCTTTTTTTCTCTTCTCAAAGATGTCTCGTGCGAATTCATTAACTGGTTAAAGTTTTTCTTTAGTTGCTAAAAGTTTTCTTTTTTTCTTTTTGTTTGTATCCAGTTTCTCCGGGCCTAAGTCCTGTAAGCTGGCATCTCAAATAAGCATATGCTCGCCGGTTTCCTCTTGTCCGCATAATTTGCAGTTTGTATCTTCTGTCAGCCCTCTCCTATACGTGATTCGAGGTTATTGGGCCGTATCCCGTTAATCTATACACTACTTCACTCTCTATTATGGTTTGAACAACACATCATTCTTTGCTGCTACGAATCACCCTGTTTAATAAATTCATACAGGTGCCGTCCTTTTCTTCCTCTCTCCATCTCCTTTGCCAGTCCTCTTTCTATTTGCTGCTCTGCCCTAGCTTCATCGTCCTGTATAATGACATCCTCGAATCCTTCGTCTGTGTTCTGTATATGTTGTCTGTCCATTTCAAAGGTTGTTTCTTCCCTTATATTTACCTCTGATCGCCTCGGCTCACGATCTCCAGCTCAACGAGGAGCGTCTCCCCCGCTAACGGTTTGCATGGCGATGGTTAATGTGGGTTCTACTGCTTTTGTTGAGCACGAGTCCAGATTGTTCTCTGTGCTGCCCGGAGGTGTTCCCGTCCAGCACATGCTGGACTTTATCGTGACCATCCAAGCGCCCCGTACGTACATCGGCAAAATTAACCGCCGGTTGTACTAATTTCAACAACTATCCACCCGGGTTATGTATAACCCATGTAATTATTTGCCATCTCTTTAATCAACATAGTGAATTTTATGATTTATTTCTTTCTTGTGTTCTTTTGCATGCTGTACAAAATTGGGAAGTTTTTCGTCAGAAGCAACCCCAAGTATTTACCATCCATGATTTAAATTTTACCCTGTACCTCGATCTTGAGGATTGGCGGTCTCTCTCGATCGAAACCCACCCTTCAAGGTCACTGCAAACGGTCTTGCCTCGACGAACTTTCAATTTAATATTTACTCACCCATTTTTCATGTCCAGATTAATTTCGCTCCTAATTGCTCCACTTCACTACACACGTCTCGAATTTGCCATTACAAGTATAAGCCATGTCGTCGGAGTAACGATGGCTTTAATACTGTCCTACGTCCTTTTAAGTCTCAGGTACTTAGGAGTCGTCCAGCGCCCAATTCCGGCCACGGGACCATCATTGACCCCTTGGGCAGCCCCGTTTCATATGGGACGAGGACTTTCCCTCGCAGTAGCCCTTCACCTTTTATGTTTCTATTTTCGTTAAGTAATCTACGAGATAGTTGCAAATCAATTTGCTACTGCACTCAGCCTTAGATCAGGCAGCTCTGATCGCCGGCCACCACAGGTTATACAAAAGCCCCTTCGATGTCGATTAAATGAGGGCAACAACGGATTTCTTCCTCGCAAATTACGCCCTCCCTGAAACGTATGAAGGCATCTTTCCGCAGAACAGTCCCTGTTTGAAAGCCGTATTGATGCTTTATTTTCTAGCCATCTCTCTATATAGAGAGATCTGTACCCTTTCCACCAGTATACGTTCAGGTAGATTTTTCCACCGTTATAATAAAAGTGCAACATTGGGTCCTATAGGAATTGATCTTTTGTTTTATCTTTATGCCTTTGGGAATGAATTTGACATTTGCTGTTTTCCCATGCTTCTGGAAATGACCACTTTTGAAACAATTATTAACAGGTTTTTACAATATAGTTTTTGTTTTGCGTCCATATTGCTTTCACTATTTCTGCCTGTAAAATCATCCAATCCTGGCGCTTTTTTATTCTTGTATTTGCGGTTGCTCTATTCCATTTCTTCGGTTGACCATTCTGCTCTATGTTATATTTTACGTAAACTCTTGTTCAAGCTTTCTATTGCCCAGTGGCATCCTCTCCCTCTGTCTTGATATCGTCTGTTGGGGCAGCTTTCTCCAGAAGAGCCCCCAGTGGCCTCTGTCCAGTCTCCGTTTGATATCCCCGTTTGGGCAGCGGGTCAAGCGACGCAGACCACGTTGGGTATTCTAATTTTTCCCCTTTCGATTTTGTATGGATTCTCCAAGATCCTTGTTATCCTTCTCTCTGTAACAAATTTTTGCCAGGACTTCTCCTTATACTCACATTTTATTTCCTTTTCGTCCTGTTTCTAACCTTTCGATAAACTCTTTATTGGTATGCAGTTTTTTGATTTGCTTCCACGTCTCTTAGCTTATATTGCCTCTCGATATCTGGCTTCTTAGGCTTTATATTTTCTTCATTCTTCGATAACTGAGGTCCACCTATTCCACCACGTATTGCCTTGTTGCACATCTTCCTTCTTGGGATTGATTCCGCAGTCCGCTTGCAAGTGGTTGTGTTTCCTAGCTTTGGACTGCCTTCATCAGGATATGGGTCTAGTTTTTTGTTATTTCCTCAGTAAAATTCCGGTTTATTAGTTCCGCAAATGTTCTCCCATTTGGCCTTTTTATATTATAAATTGTCTAAGGCTAAAGAAATTCCTAACTCTGTGAGTTTGTTTTAGAACTTCGATAGTAATTATGTGTGGTCACTAAGTTGTACTTTTGTCTGGTACACTTTCCATTTTTTAATTTGGTCAACAATCTTCCGTGTTTATTAGAAGTCAGGTCTATATTCGATTCTCCTGTTGGTTGATGAATACTTATAGGGGTTTCCTGGTTCGTTGATAATGTATAACCATTCGCAATAGGAAGTACCTCAATCTGTTTGCCCTACGGTCACTCAGTTTTTGTGGCAAACCATAGAGTTTCCGAAGCCAGCATTGCGTCCATTGCTATCACAATATTTTACTCCCACTTTTCGAACAATGTTTTCGATTTTTTCGTCTTCAGAAACGTTTCTATTCGGGAGCGACAGAATTGGCGTCATAAACGCTTATTAAGTACATCTCTTCCGAGATCTGTATTTTTCTGAACGCAAAGAACGTGCTGCTGATTCCTCGTACGTGTACTGCAACGCCCTCATGCCCTCTTTCTTCTAACACATCGCACCCATGGGTGACCGACGACAAGTCTGAATTTTTCTCATTCCCTGAGACGTATACCCTCCTTTACCATTGTCCATGGTATACATATGTTTCCTGTATCCAAAGTACCTTAACGTTTGATTCCCTCATGAAAACCTCCAAATTACAGCTGCCGTTGCGACCCTTGTGCGTTGATTTGCACTGCGATTCCTTGTTCCATTGGATTCTGCCTACGGTAAATTTCCACATACTGGTGTATTCGGGCAGAGCTATTCCTGATCCCGATGTTTTTAATCTTTCTCCTATTTCTGATGCAATTTAAATTTTACGCATTGAGGGTCGAGCTTTTTTTGGACATTTCATCTTAAGATGGCTTTTTTCCCCACAGGTTTGGCACAGTTTGTCGAGTGCCTGCAACGATATTTTTTTGCCATGTGGCCGGAAACCGTACTTTTGTAGCACCTGATTAAGCTTAGATACTCCTTACCTATACGTTCCCTCTCCTTTTATAAAAATTCCTTTTTCACAGCCTGTATTGCCCTGTGCGCCCAGTGTACCTGGGAGCTGAATAATCCAAATTGTTTCTTTCCCTCTTGTTTCTAAAAGAGGCGTACAACATGACCTCTTCTTTAATCTACTAGAGTTTAACCTATCTATTTTCAAATTTTTTATTTAGCAAGTCTTTTTTATTTTCATCCGCTGGAAGTCCGTATAACATTATAATGATAATTGAATGGTTTGAACATCTTGTAAGGATTTCTCATTTTTAAACCCTTTTCGTCCAGGTTTGATTCCCAAGCAATGCTATATCTTCTCTGGTCCTTGAAACTCACATTATGACACCTTTCCTTCGCATTTGTCTTATGTCTCGAACTTTGTCTCGCTTCTTCCTGTTTCTAATTTATCCTTCAGCGCATTTTTTTGATTTCCTTGTTTTGCTTCTTTCGTCCTCGTCAGCCACCGTTTGTATAGCACAACTTCAAAGTTTATATCCTAATTTTTACTCTTGATTTCAGTATATTCTGTGACGGGGTTGGCCTGATCCCGAAGTCGGTTACTTGAGCAAAGTGCGCGATCTTGAATGTTACATGCACTTTTATATCATTTCCTTTTCAACCTATCTCTTCAGTTCAACGTCTTGTTTCCAATACCCCCATTGGCTAAAATCACTTTATAGCAGTTTCTGAAAATTTTGTGGCTTTTCGTTCGTTGAACAGGACTCTTCCAGTTTCTGTCCTAACTTACGTTTTCCTTTAAAGGCTGGATACATCCTTCGCTGTCGATGTTCGAAGTTCCCTTATTTTCAGGTACTTTGCTCTTTGGTTTTTCTTCTGCGTTTCTGATTATTTCTCTCCGGCTGGCTTCTTCTCGAGATCCACAGTGCCTGCCACTTCGTCAGAGTGCCCGCCCCCTTTTCTTTTCCTCCTGTCAGTATCCCTCGCTCCGACGTCCGACTGGATAAGTCCTCTGGAATACTATCCTTCCGCAGGGGGAGAGTTTATCTGTGCACCATGACTCGTGCTTTCGAACGCACAGCCCTTTCCTCTTTCGATCTCCCTCTCATCCGCCCCTTATTTCCTGACCGATCAATTTTAGTTTTGGACGGAATTCCTTAGCCTTACTCTATTATAGTTTCTCGCTGTTTCAGTTTTAATTGTTTATCTCCCTTTTGTTACCAACGAGTATGGTGGGACCGGAAATCCCACCCAGGCAGAGCCCCCTATATCCATGGGTAGCCCTATTCCCGGAGGGGGCGGCAGGTATCCCCCCCCCGGGGTTTGGGGGCCGCTAGAGGCCGGTAGATCCCTCCGGCCTGCATACTCATCGTTGCGCGCCATTTGCTTAAGATTAGGGGTATTTTTTTATAGAGCTTCCTTCCTCGCAGCCCGGGCGGTTTAAGCCGAGGCCCCCGCCCCTAGAGAAGACGTAGACCTAGTGTTTTACGGTATGGGGGGGTGGGGGGGGGGGGGGCCGAAACTGAAGTCGCGGGACTACATATCAGACCGCAGCGACGGATCACTCCTAGCACCCATCATGCCATGTTTGTAGGATGGTTGAGCCCCCCCAACAACGACAAGGTAGTGATCCACGGGAGAAGTAATAGGGACAGAGGGAATCTCGTTAATCCCTTTCATGTCTCGTCATTAATTAGATGACGAGGCTTTGGCTATGATGCGTCTATAACGAGTGGCCGACGACTGCTACCAAATCACAGTCGCCAATCGCCACCGACAACGATAATGCAGAGCTGTTTACTGTTGGTGTTCGCATTCCACCCCCTGGATACGTGAAGTCGGAAGCTAAGCAAAGGCGCTCGACTTCACAGCCCCCACCTCGACATTCACGGCAATTATTCAAAACTCGCGCGATTGAATGCGGAGGCCTCACTCTACGCGCCAGCCATCATGAACCAACCAGATGAGGCCACGTTCCCCTTCCTTCCTCCCTTCGTTATAAACTGCGAGTCCAATAGCGACGTTCTAAAAACGTTTCCAGTTCAGCCATGAGCCCCCACAAAACTCGGTCGTCAACGTTCGAGCTGGGCGAGACGTTAAACCCAGCCTCCGCACTCAGACTACGTCTTTGCGAACTCAGACAACACCATCGACCACGCAATGTTGTAATGTCGGAAACACGAAACCATTATTCTACGAGGTACTCCTGTCGCTCCGCACAGCGGCCTAGCCAGATCATTTACTGATCGTACTTACTCTCTCTCTAACTTACGCGCGTGGGACATCTCCAACGCGGTTTCGCTAGACACTACTTGCGCGTCTACGACCACTAGCCTCACCACCTGTAGAGTCGATTGGTGTCAAGGTCGGGTGCAGGCCGCCTCCGCCGTCAGACTCGAATACGCTGTTCCGCATCGACGCGCCATTCCCTTCTGCTGTTAAATCAGCCACCAACTTGACGCATAGGTCGTCAATGCCGCAGGATTCTCCCTCCGTGCGTTCTCTCTCACAAACAGCGTTCACAAACGCAGTTAGTCCTGATCCGACCTGCTCTACGAGCTGTATTTGTAGCGCGTGACACCGGCACGCAGCGATTAATCGCGCCCATCACGACCAAATCGGGAGCACCTCGCTCTAGACGGTATGCATTTCAAACCCGTATGTGGTGATATGCACTAGTCGCCCTGAGGATGGCAATCGGCGCCAGCCGATACCATTCGTAGCTCATGGTGAAGAGGGCCGCAACCTCTCTGATTCCCACTCCATCGCACGACTCGCGAAAAACATGCCCGCACACATGCTGTCTGAGCTCAGCGGTTGTATTTCACTTTTGGCCGCCCGCTCTCCGCATCGATTTCACACCAACAATCTGCCTAGCCACATACGTGGTTTCGGAAGCCGCAGCATGCTGCGGTCATAGTAACGTTCCGACACACCGCATGTCATTCGGTTATGCTTCAGAATTGGGATCAAAGTGCTCATAAGAGGCATTCCAAGCCCCCGCCACTCTGTAATCGGCGCATGCAGGTACCAGCAGGAACACATGGGGACAACGAAGCAGCTCATCGTTCTGCATACCGCAGTGCGTCACAATAATATCCTTACCTTGCGGGTTTTTTGCGCGCCGAGAAGACCGACCCACTTGTCCATCGGTGATAAACCGTGGAAGTATACAGTCACGGCAACAACCTCAGCCGCGTTTGCGGCTTTAGGTGCCCCTCGTAAGTTGCTCGTGCCTGAGCTAAGGGGGATCGCTTGCGAGTTCCCTAGCCCTGTTTACTCGGGGCAGCCCAGTACGTCCAGACATCGACCCAGGGATCTTTGGCGGTATCATCGCTCCCCCCCTGTGAAATAGGGTGGTGTCCACCATCACTTTTCTTGTCTCTGCCGGTACACCCCATGACAGCACTCCGGTCTTTCTCTCGCGTGATCTCGAGCCCTTTCGCCTAAAAGGCGTCATGAAGCCGTGTCAAGTTCTCCTGCAGCCCATCTCTGGTAGAAGGCCAGGAGCACAATGTCCGTCTGCCGTAGGTAGCCCAGTGCATTGATAAGCCGACCGCACCCAAACCCGATACCAACGTCCTCCGAGAGAATTCTAGTGCCTAATCTACGACCAGATTGAGAACAGCATGGGCGGACAACGGATTCACCCTGTCTCACGCCACGCCGATCTTGACATACGGCCGACACTATCACAATATACGCGACTCCCTCAAACTCGGTCAGCGCATTCGAAGAGACAGCCTTACGTACTCTCTAAACTCCCCGAGGAGCCCCAGCTTATCGAGAGTCGTATGAATAGCGCGTGCGCAACCGTATTTGAAAGCTTTCGAGATTCGACAGATCGACGCACGCCACAGGCGGAGAACACAGCGCCCTAAATCCGGGCGTCCCAAAGCACGGATGAAAGGACTGTGAACGTTTTCACTACCCCGTCCACCGCCGGAACCCACCCCTTTGCGCTGTTCGAGATTCGAGGGCTGCCAATCTCTTTGCCAATCTTGTGGAAGTGTCTTATTATAAACGGATCCTATGCTGAGAGTCGGTACTCCGTCGTACCTGGCCTATCGGACATACCCCCCATTCTCAAGGATACCGTTCTGGTTGTGCGATTGGCGAGGGGATCGTCTCTGCCAGAGGCATCAGATTGAACAAAAGCGCACGATAAGAATCGCAGGAAACAGCGTTCACACCTCCTACGGCGTAATCTGGTCCAATCACGGGCGCAGTGCCAATCCTTACGGAAATCCTGTTCACCTCTGCAGGTGTGATGGATCCCAGAGCAGGTCTTACCCGCCACAGGAACTGGATCACGTGGCACACGCGCCACACACGCCGAGACCTTCGAGGTGATCACCTCTCAGGTCCCGACTACGCCCCGGCCAGCACTCGCAGCTGTGCCGCCTCCAAAAAGACTCACGCAAGTTCCGTCATGTCTCCCCGCTAACCGCTGGGGCCTCCCATAATTGGGGCGCAGCAGTTACGGGAATTCGCAGCAGACGGCCTCTCTCCGCACCGAGTCTCCCTCGAGGACTTCGCGAACAAACAGGACTTCTTGGTCTTTCCTGTAGAGTGATTGCCACAATTGCCATTACTCCTCTTCCTCTTCTGCTTCCTTGCTTTCTCGTTTAACTGTGGACCTGCTCTTTGCCGAAACGCGTTGCGGTGAGGGCGCAACTTGTAGCGGCCGAGGGAATGATCATGCCCAGCCAGCTTTCCGATAGCCAGACGTCGACCTCCCCATCTGTCAGAGCATCTCTTGCCGTGCCAGCAAGAGTATCACCTCGTAGCTACGGAACGCCGCACTCTGCTACTACGAGGATTGTATCTTGTCCCGTCACCTCTGAGACTTTGTTCAGGTGGAGGCTTGATGTCGCTTTGATCGTCCATACTACCTACAATGGCCGCAGGATGGTGCCGGCTCGTTCCATCACCGCACCATCCCTAATCGCCACCCTCGCTCCTACATCGCTCGACGGGCGATTGGATCTCTTGGCAGTAAGTCTCTAACCATCATCGGTAAGGCTCCCCTTCGCCGTTTACCTTGATGCTTCGAGACTCCTATTTGGGAACCTTGTCTCCAGATCTGGTTAATGAAAGGTTCCCCGGCTGAAGGTGCCTTCAGCTTTAGCGCGTGACCATGATTCTAGTTTCCTCCCCCACTGAACCATCTGGCCTCTACGGCGTCATCAGTGATAGCACTGTTGGCCATTGTATTGGGTGTCGCACGTCCTTTGTGACAACATACCACGCATGTTCCGGTCTCGACGAACAATGCTCACAGCTGAACTATCTCCTCCTCTAGGCAGATTCCACTTCAGCCTGGCTGTTCCTTATAGCGTGATTCGCGACGGACCAGCTGCGACCCCGTCAGGGTCCTCGCACCTCTCGCGCGCCTCAACTTCAAGCGATCACAGCACGCAGGCCCGGCCATCCGAGAACCCGGGACATCAAATCATTCTTTCTTGAGCTTATTTCATAATTTACTGCGTGTAGGGGGGCAAACGGATTGACAACACGAACGTAGCCACCTCCCCCAAGAACCCCCGGTCTTTCTTTGCCCCACACTCACCAGACCGTAGGCGCATGGGGCCCTAAGCCCTTAGGGCGCACTAAACAAATCGCTGTCCACTCGCTTAGTCGACACCTACCGAGTCTAAACTCCCAAAGTATGCCGTTTCCCGGGAGCACCACGAGGAGGGTGGAGTACAACTTTTGGGACGTGAGAGGCTGAAGGTCCCTAACTAGAGGACTTCGTTTTTTGGCTCATCACGAACTCACAACCACGACTTCTCTACATTACCAATCGCGGCGTGTTGAGCTCTTAGGACCGAGAGGTCATAGTTACTCCCGCCGTTTACCAACTCCGCGCTTGCTGAACATTCTTCACGTGGACATTCAGAGCATCGGGGGCAGAAATCACATTGCGTCACACCCGCGAGGGGCCTCGCAATGCTTGTTTGACAATTAGACATCCGATATCCCCTAGTCCGTGCAGTCTCTGGAGCTGAGCGTTACACATGGCGGCCGAAGAAGGACGACCACGAACTGCTCGCGCCGCCACGGAATCCCTCGCCGCAAGGAAGATCCGCTGGAGGCGCCAAGTGCATACGGGAACCGAGCTCGGAACCCGGACCGGCGCGGAAAAGCCGACCGTTCACCTCCCCAGCCCGGCACGTCCAGCCAGACGCCGCTTTCCCGACCAAGCCCGACACGCCCCGCTCCCATAACCAATCCTTTTTCGCAGTTAACAGTATCCAATTTGCCGACTTTCCCTTACCGACATTATTATCGCCTAGAGCTCTTTACCATTGGACTCTGCGGCGGATATGGGTACTAACCGTGCCGCGACACCCTCCACGTGGCCCTCTCCTGGATTTTCAAGGTCTCAAGGGGAACGATCCAGACAATACCCGCCGCCGCAACTGCGGTGCTCTCGCGTTTGTTCCAAACCCTATCATCCCTTTAGATGTTTCCAGGGAACTCGAAGACGCTTATACATAAAACTGAAAACTCCTGCCCGGATCTCCCGACGAGCGTCTCCAGGTCTTTTGGTTACCACCCCCGACGAACACTCTTACGAGGGCGGCCAGGCCATGGCTGCCGTGCGGCTAAGAAGGTGTGGGTGAGCAAAGCAAAAGCCACTAAAATTGTATGCGGTTCCGTCTGCACGTGTTTCCGGAATATGAACCTGAATTCCCTTTCGCCCGACGGGCGTGTGTCCCTTTCTTATAATATTTTATTATTTATCTCGACCCTCGAGTTATTGTACGGCCGTCATGTGACAATAGTATTTCCCTCCCTAGGTCTTAAGAGATCGACTGAATCAGTGTCGCACGGAGGCCCCCCCTTGTTCACACGAACCCTTCTCCACACGTATCCTCCAGGGCCTCTGCTGGAGTAATTTGCTACTACCAAAACCAGATCGCAAACCGACGGCGCTCCAGTGGCATGCTCCGCCCTCCAAGAACCCTTCGGCTCACAGTCGCGACGAAACCCCCCTACTCGGTCAGGCGCTTCCGTAGACGACACTATAGTAAGACTAAATACGCCCGCTCCCGGTTGCCGCCGCCACTTGCCGCTGACGGCAAGACATTATATGGCTCGACCTTCGCAGCCAGTCATTTCATAGGCTGAGTTCTTCGGCCGTTGGAGTTGTTAACACACTCCTTAGCGGCTGACGACTTCCATTGCCACCGTCCTGCCTGTCTTAAGCACAACGCCTTTCTGGTGTCTCATGAGCGTCGAGTTGTGGCGCACTTAACTCTGCGTTTCTTGGTTCATCCCCCAGCGCCATTCATGCTTACCAAAAATGGTGCCCCATTTGGCACTTGATTCCGAAGATTTCGTGCTTCATAATTCAATAAATCATAGATCTCACCATATTAAAATTTGAGATAAGTTGAGGTCGTTTTTCGGCCCAAGGCCTTCTAATCATTCGCTTTATACCAGATTAGACTCGCGCTCGTTTACCGTGCGGAACGGCCGAGTGCCAGCTAGCCTGAGGGAAACTTCGGAGGGAACCACCTAACTAGATGGTTCGATTAGTCCTTTCGCCCCTATACCATTTCGACATCGATTTGCACGTCAGAATCGCTCGGACCTCCATCAGGTTTTCCCCTGACTTCGTCCCTGACCATCCCACTAGTTTCACCATCTTTCGGGTCCCAACGTGTACCGCTCTGTGCGCCTCTTCTCGCGAATGAGAAACGAGACGCCCCGGGAGTGCGAGGCCGCATCGCGACGCGGCCCATCCTCCCTAGGTCGACGGCCATTGCCGACCTTCACTTTCATTACGCCTTTAGGTCTCGCGAAAGCTCCAATGTACTCGCGTAACATTTAGACTCCTTGGGCCCTGTTTCAAGTACTGGTCCTAGAGTACCCAAGCAGTAGCGTCGCCGACCGTTCATCGGGTCTCACCATCCCGCGAGACCGCTGAGACGTTCGCAAGCCTGTCGAAGGTGGCCGTACTGTAACAAATCAAGCGGGCCAGGACCGGGGACGTGCGCGAGATCTAACCTCGAGTACCGGGCGCGACGCTGCGACGGTCTCGTACGCACCGTTGAATAGTGCGGCCTGATACTTGCGCGTACCGCCGAGACAGCCGGCCGGGCGACCGAGTGTTTGTCGCGTGCGCGACGGCGACGCGACAGAACACCGCACCCGAGGCCGTAGACCGACACCCAGCGGGTCGACGACGTTCTACTTGGCGAGAAGTGCACGATCGACGAGCGCCCGGACCTCTGCGCACGGTAGCGTGCCAAGCGCGCGAGTGCCGCAATGAACTCCGCGGGACATTGCCGACACGTGACGCGAAGCCAGCGCCGCTGACTATGAATCTCCCCGTTCGATCTTTGCGATTTCTTAGGTTTACCCCTGAAACGGTATTCACGATACTTTGAACTCTCTCTTCAAAGTTCTTTTCAACTTTCCCTCACTGTACTTGTTCGCTACGGTTTCGTGGTCGTACATTTAGCACTTAGATGGAGTTTACCACCCACTTAGAGCTGTCAACTCCAAGCAACCCGATCTCTAAAGGAGAGATCCACCCGAGGCGCGCCCCCGGTCGCTACGGGGCCCGGCCCCGGCCCTCTAAAGGGGAAGGTTGGGCCCCCCTTCAAATTGAACCCCCCTTGGGGCGGGGAAACCCGGGGAAACCCCGGGAAAAAGCGGAAACCTCCCAAAAAACCCATTTTTCCCCCGGCGAACCGCGGGATTCCCGGGCTGGGGTCTTTCCTTTTTTCGCCTCGGGCCCCTACTAAGGAATCCTGGTTTTGTTTCTTTTTTCCCCGCTTAATAAAATGCTTTAAATTTCAGCGGGTAAACTCGCCCCGGGGCCCGAGGGGGGGCGCATGTGATTTTTTGTAGCCGTTTGCCTCCCCCGGGGTCGCTCATCGTCGCTCTCCCCTATAATTTTATTTTTAAAAGGGGAGAGAGCGTCGAACGAGAGAAGCAGCAACGGCAGAAACCCGAATAAAGCGAAAAAGGCAAATCCCGGGCGGGCCAACCCCCAACACACATTTGTTGGTGGGAATGGGGAAAAATATATTGCGGGGGGTTTGAAATTTCCCCCGGTCTCCCTTTTTTTCCCTTTTTTATAGAAAATTTGGGCCGGGAAACGATTCGACAATACACGACGCGGGCGCCCGGCCCCTTTTTTTTTTCTTTTACGAAAATTTCGGAAATCGGACACGCGGTCGCTCGCGATTTTAAAAACCCTTTCCGTAAAAAGGGAAAAGGGTTTCGAAAAGCCCTCCCCCGCCGGAAGACGACGCCCGTATATTTTATCCGTAAACCGTTTATGTTGTGCGGGAAAGGGCGCCTCGGCATAAGAGCCGAGCGCTATCGCCCCGAAAACCGGCACGAGTGGAGAGCGTGGGTCAGTCGTTGATGTCGAGAAGGACGGTGAGCCCATCCCTTTACCTACTTTCGGGAAAAACGACGCAGCCCCCCTCTGGGGGAAAGCGGTGCCATTACCCCCCTCCCTTTTTTTGGCCGTTTTTGCCCCCTTCGCCCGGCCTCTTCCTCTCATCCCTTTTTCTCCTGGCTTTCGCGTACACACACACTTAATCCCAACCCCCCCCTCAAAATTCGCGCAGCATTCTCTGGGCGCGCTTCCCCACTTTTTCCGCTTGGCGCTTCTTTTTCTCTTTTTATTTGGTGTGTCTTTCAGACGACGAAAGGTTTCGCCGCGGCTGTCCGCGGCACGACCCCTCGGGCGAACGCCCCAACGATCGCTCGTACGCCCATTGTAAGCGTTGCCAACAAGCGACGCGCGCCTCTCGGTCCCCCGGTCGGGGCCGTGCGCGTTTTTCGGCGCAAGCATTTTTGGGGTAAAAAACGACCTCACCGGCGTGGCCCGGGGAAATTATCCGTGGACCGAAAGGGGCTTCAAAATTTTTATTTTATGTTCCTGCATTTTCAAAAGTTGTGCGAAACCTTCGATTTGTTTTTTTTTTTCCCGCAGAGGGAAAATTTTTTTATTTATTCGGGGTCGTAATACGAAGGAGCTGGGTGCGGAAAAATTTAAAGGTGGAGAAATTCACTTTTAGGAAAACAGTTTTATTCAAAAAACCCGCAACAGATTAAAACCGGAAGTTCCTCAGAAAGAATAAATTGCGCGATGCCCCTTTTTTGCTGATATACACGGGGAAGTCTCTTTATTCAGACTCCCCGGTAGACTATTTTTTATCCCCGAAAATTTGGGAGCTAAGGGGTCAAACCGATCGACGGTGGCCACGTGCTGAAATCCTTTCCGGACGATTGCCCCATCACGCTCCAAAAGCAGCAAAGGCGATTTTTTTTAGATTTTCCCCCCTCGCGGGAATCGAAAAAAACCGGAAAAAAATCTCGGCTCCCAAATTTTTAATTTCTACGATTAACCTTGCTTCGTCGCTCCGAAAATACGTGACAAATTTTAAAAATACCGCCCCCCCCCCCCCATTTGAACGTATCAAATGCAATATCCAACGGAGTCTTCAAACGACGATAAGACAAAAATCATTTTTTAATCCCAAGAATCAAAAAAGAGATCATGCAATAATTCCTTGCGATCGAATAAACGAGGGGGAAATATCAAAATGAAAAAACCTTTTTCAATTTTCGAGTAAATTTTCTAATTATAAAAACCCCTTAATTTTCAATAGGGATGAACCTTACAAAAATTTGCTTTTCGGCTGTTTCGGGACGCAAAAACCAAATTATACATGTTTCGAAATTTTTACCGCAATGCAATGGGGCGAAAAAAGTCATAAAAGCATACCTGGCTCGAAAAACCACCCGAAGAGGAGAATATTTTCCTAACTAAGATTTTTTAACGTAAAACGGGCAAAAAAGCCAAATCGGAGACAAAGCGTTATCCTAACAACTAAAAAATTTTTTCCGTTAAATTAAAAACCGGGCACAAAGGGACCAAATTTTTTTCTTTTACCCGGCCCAAATTTTAAAATTTAAATATCTCATTTTGAGATTTAATTTCAATACCCCCCTTTAAAAACCCCCCACGGAAAAAAATAAAAAAGCAAAAGAAAAAAAAAGATCCAAATCGCTGAAACGGGACGAAACCCCAGACCTTCGCTTGCCGGGCGACTGCTCTTCCCCTAGCTTTAAATCCTTTCGATTTTTATACTTTTCTCTTTATAATATTAATGTTTTTAAACAAAAGCATTTTTTGCCGCGTTTATCAAAAATTAAAGTTTTAAAAAGGCCTGTAATAAATATAAAAATTTTAAAGTAAAAAAAACGGGCAACAAAAACCAAAAAGCGATGCAACGTTATCCTAACGAAACTAAATAATTTTTCGTTAGAATTAAATACCGGTGCACAAGGCACCAAATTTTACTTGGACACGGCCAAGATTTTAAATATGAAATAATCTCATATTTTGAGATTTAATTTCAATACCCCTTTAACCCCCCTACGGAAAATAAATAAATGAATGCAAGAGAAAAATATAGATCCGAAAATCTGCTGAATCGGGAATCGAACCCGAGACCTTTCGCTTGCCGGGCGGACTGCTCTTCCAGCTGAGCTATTCAGATCCTTTCGATTCTATACTTTTCTCTGTTATATATATTAATGTTGGTAAACAAACGCATTTTTTAAGCCAGTTATTTTTTTTTTTTTTTTTTTTTTTTTTTTTTTTTTTTTTTGGGGGGGGGGGGGGGGGGGGGGGGGGAAAATTATTTAGTTTCGTTAGGAACGCATTGTCATCCGCGATTTGGCTCTTGTTTGCCCGTCTTATACGTTAAATTTATATTTATATTACAGAGCCTTGTTAAAACTCTTATAAATTAGTTTATTATTCCTTTCTACAAGTTCGGTCGCCCGTACCGAGACTTATGTTTCTCGTTCAAATAGTTTTTTTACAATCCTGGCGTTGGTTTTGGGCAAGCAAACCCCTTTTTTAAAAACATTTTATTTCTTTTTAAATAAGGGGTTGGGACTTCTTTCTAAAAAAAAAAATCGGGGAGATTTTCTTTCAAAAGTTCCGCGATACCATAGGGTTTGCCTATTTTTTGGGAGGGTAAGTTTTCCCTTCGTTTCGGAAAATTTAAACCAACAAATTTGTTTCCCCCAACTAAAACGGGCCCTGCACCCCCCCCACC
>NW_028189407.1:0-24417 GCF_048542155.1 Nylanderia fulva
TACAAATATAGTTTTTAAAACCCAAAAGGGCCAAATTTTGAAAAATTTTTGGGAATTCATTTTATTAAAAGGAAAAACAATTTCTTGAATTTTCAAGATTTGTTTCTTACCATGTCAGTCCTGATTTTAAACATTTTTTATTGTCAAAAATTTGTCTATTTTTAATTTTTGGTCAGTTAAAAAGTTTCATTAGAAAATGCTTTGTTTACCTTGTAAAAATTTTTCCCTTTTGTATCGTTACCAAAAATTTCTATTTAAAAAAAAAAATAAAAAAAAGTAAATTAAAAAAATATACAAAAATATTTTTTGCATAAATAATTTTTTTTTAAAATATTAAAAAAGTTAAATTTTTTCTTTTCCCCTGTTTTTTTTCCCTAATAGCAAATGTTTTTTTTTTTTTTTATATTTTTTTTTAAAAATCAAAATTTAAATTGTGTTTATTTTTTTTGTTTTTTTAAAAGGGTTCTTTTTGACGTTTTTGCCCGGGTACCTTGGAAGCATAAGAAACCTTTTGTAAGAAATTTTATAAAAATTTTTAAAATTTTATTTTTTTGAACGGGTCTCTACTCTTAAGCTTATAAAAGAATTAATAAAAAATTTAAATAGAAATGAAAAAGTTAGGAAAAAAGTAGGGGTCCCCTTTAACAGAAAATTATTATTAAAAAAAAACTATAAAAAAAATCATAAAATACTTTTTAGTATTGGCATAAAAAAAATTGCATAATCCTGCTCTTTCCTGTAAATTTTAAAAATTTTATTTTGGGGCAATACAAATCATTCCTTTTGTTACAAATTGTGCAATACTAAACATGTCATAAAATTGATATGCAAATTCATATCTATTTGATTTTCTTTTAATTTTTTTCTTTTTTGGCTATCACCCCCTCCTATTTCCCCCATTAATTACGTAATTGTTTATAAAAATAAAGAGTTTAAATAAAAACAATAATATATAAAAACCCACAAAAAGAAAGTTAAAAACTATGATTTTATAAAATTTTTTGACTTTTTTTTATTCTTATTTATTATTACTTTTTTTCATTTTTAAATTTTAATTTAATTTTCTTATTTTTTCTGAATTTAAAATTTTTTTATCAAAAATTATTAACCAGAAATTTTCTCTATTTCCCCCAATAATCAAAAATGAAATATATAATAACCTATACATAAACCTTTTAAAACGCGTGTTACATGTCCAACAAAAAACCGACACACCCCCCCCTAAAAGTAACCCCAACCCGGGTCAAAACCATCGAAAAAATTAACCCAATCTAAACATTGACTCCCAAAAGTACCTTTTCGCGTACATGCGCAATTTTAGAAAAATCGGGCGACCGGGGAGCCCAAATGATCATTTTTATTAAAAAAAATTTAAAATTTACCCTCGTAAATCTCCGTATATATAAGCAAAAAAAAGAATTTTCCTTAACATTTAAATTCAAGCTATCGTTAAGTCCATCGAGAATAAAATCATTAAAAATCCTTCTATGAATCATAATAAAATGTCAAAAGCCCCAACTCGCAAAGATTGGAATACCCTCTTGTGCAAATCTACATTTTCATACTTGTCGCAAGACACTACCGTTCTCTTGAAAAAAAATTTATAAATGAAGGGCCGAACCAAAAAATTTTGGGTATATGGGGTGCCCAGACTCCGTATCAACTTTAATGGAAAATTCCGAGGGCAATTTGGAGATGATTTTCCTTCGAAAATGTCGAAAAAGATCATCTTTTTTTTAAATGCTCCTATTTTTTTTAAATTTCCCTTTTTGAAAACAAACAAAAAACCCTTTAAATTAAATTTTTATTCCTTAAACTTTGCCTAAACTCACCAAAAAAATTTGTATTTTAATCGTATAAGCCCAAAGGCTCTTAATAAATTTAAAAATTTGATAAAAGGCTTAAAAAGCAATAAAAAAAAATTAATTAAGAAAGTAAACCTATATAAAAATAATATTCTTTAATCTAATGTCAATAAAGAAATTTAAAAAAGGGGACAAAAAATTAAAAATAAAAACCTCTTTAAATACAAAACACAGCGAACGTTTCGGTCAATTTTTTTCCATTACAAGCTAATTAAAATTTTTGAATTTAAAATAAAAGGTGTCTAACGGGAACTTACCTCAAGCAACAAAAAAGTCATAGAGTAAGTAACGCTTAAAAACAAGATGATTTTTAACAATTTATGGTAAGAAAAAAAGAAAAAAAAGTAAAAAAGAAAAGCAAATTTTCTTTTCCAAAGAGTCAAAAATGTATGGTTAAAATTCGTAAATTTTGTTTCCTCCGGGTTTTTTAACCATAACACATATATTTGAAACAAATAATTTGAATCCTATAACGTTATTAATAGTTATTGATTTTTTTAACTTAATAGGTTTAGAAACGAAGATGTTTTTAGACTTCATATACTAAAATTTCAAATACAACGTAGTGTAGGGGGAACATCGATTCCTGAATCCGCACACTCACATGCCATTGACAAGTGATCGAAAGGTGTAATGAGCGGTTTTTTTATTATTTTGTGCTCTATTTTCAAATTTCGGAGTTTATAATACTGTCTAAATTGTATCAGGAAAACTTCTGGTCCGTTTGCAATTTAAAACATTTTTTTGTCTTTTAATATAAATCATCTCGAGATTAATCTTTTTCCGAGGAATTTTTCTTTATCAAAAATTTTTTACTTTTTTTTTTCCCCATTTAAATTTGTGGATGTAATCGAGCCTATGGTTATTTTAAAAGATTTGTTCGTTGTATTTCTTATTAATGTAAAGTCTATTTCCGAAATCTGTATTAATTTAGATTTTAAATTTATTTTACAATGCTTTTTATTTGTTCTTCCAAAAACCACAAATTCGGAAAAAAAAAAGTTGTAATTCAAACTTTTAAGCAAACTTATCCAACGAGGTTCAAGTTTACTAATTCAAAGCTTCCCTTTTTTTTTTTTTTTAGTTTCTGTATAGATTGAAAATTTTTTTACTTAAAAAATCACTGTACAAATAAGACATTTTTTCTAACTTTGAAAATCTCCCTAGGAGGGAAGACGGGAAAAAAATATTTTAAAAAAAAAAGACTTTTTTTTTTCTTCTATTCTAATGATTTTTCAAAAGGGAACTGATATTCAGGTTTTGAAAAATTAAAAAAACCGTATAAAAACTTATGTCTTCGGTGGAAAACGCGGGGGTACGTGCAAGTTTGTTAAAATTTTTACATCAATTTTTTTTATTCCTTTAAATTTTTTTAAAAGTGTATTAACTATAGAAATAATTAATTTAAATGTATCGTCATAATTTTATTTCAATCAGAATAGTATTTTTATTTGTGGGGATAAAAAATTTAAAAAGGGGGGGAATAAAAAATTTAAAAAAAGGGTTAAATTTTTTTTCTTTCTTTAAAAAAAATTTTTTTTTTTGGGAAAAAAAAGACCCCGGTTTACAAAAAGCAAAAAAAAAAAATAATTTCACAAAAACCTTTCGCGGGCAGGGAAAAACTGCTTTGGAAACGCCCTCAGAGTACTTTTCCCTTCCTTTTATACATTACAAAAAATTGGGAAAAAAAGAGAATGCACTCGGGGACTTTTCGAATACACTATAGTGGGGGGCTGGCAGATCTAGGGGATTAGGGTTTTTTTTGAAAAACACGTAATTTTTTTTAAAAATGACGGTCGTAAATACCTTTTTATATTTTCTTTTTTTTCACATTAAAATCTTCTAGCTATCTTTAAATTGCAATTATTTTAAAAAAATTATTACAAATAATGAGTTTAAAAATTTTAATATAGATATAAAAAATACCCTCTAAATATCAAATTGAATTGAAAAGGGGACAAGCTAAAAGAGCCAACCGAAAGGGTGCTCGATTATCGAAAAAAATTTTTCGCTAAAACAAATAAATTTGCTCTTAAGTCTTTTTTTATATTAATTTATCCGCGTTGTTTTTTGAAAAAAATAAATAAAAAGGGGGAAATATATTATATTTTATTTAAAAAAAATTAATTAACAAACTTTAAACATTTTTGGGTCAATGTAGTCTTAGATTTTTTCGATATTTTTCAAATGGAAAAAACAAGTGGCAAGAGTTTTTGTTCAAGAAATCGAAAAATATTTTCAAACGACTGCAAAATTTCTTTTTTGTTTTTTATCTTTCGCCCTTTCTTTTTTTAAATTTAAAAATTAACATTTCTAACGCTAACTGTTTCAGGTCAAAAATATTTTCTCTTCTACCCTGCCAAAATTAAAGAAAAATTCAGGAAAAAAAAATATCATCTATTATAATAAAAATTATTTAAAACATAAATAAATTCAAAGGGCTCTAAAAAAAAAAAACTATTTGGGGGGGGCATTTATTTGTCGGGCTCGACTTTTTAGTTATCCGTCGTCCCGTCTTTTATTGGGGGCATGTTTATTTAAGGCATTGTCTCGTATTTCTTCTTTTGTTTTGTATTCTTCCGTACTGTTTCCTTCTTCGTCCCCTGAGTTTTTTTGTCGAATTCGGTCCTGCGTGTTTGGGCCCGATTTGAAGCGTGGGTTTTATTTTGACGAATATATAAGACACCGCCCGGTCGAGAGACCCTTTTACCCACACCCCTCTTTTCCCCTGTATTGTTTTCGCGTAATAAACAGTTTTCAACCATAAAGTATTTTATTCAAATACTCCTCTCCCAACATTTTTATCAAAGGGGGATTCGTTCGCGTGTAAAATTCTTAAAAAAAAAAAGGAGAAAGTGCAAATGAGTGCCGGGTAAAAATTTCACTGATGGAATTGAATGGGGTTTTCCCCGGGCAAAAGGGGCTGCCGTGGGGGAGCAAAGCGGAGTTGCCCAGAGGCTTGAAAGATCGGCGACCCGGGTGGGGGCCAAATTTGAAAAAGCAACCCCGGGGGGCGGCTTTCAGGGGGTCCTCGGGGCCGAAATGGAGAGTGAGAGGGAGGACCCTGGGGGAGGACGCCCTTCTGGAGGATTTCTGGGGAGAGACCGCTTTTGGAGAGGACTCGGCGAACGGGTCGGGGTGCAGGGCACGGGGGCGCCTGTCCCCTCCTAAAATTTAAACGCCCCGGGTTAAAATTTTTTTGCGGAGGGGAAAAGGATCTGGGGGAAAGGAGAGAGATTTTTTTTAAAGGGGAAAGAGTCTTCGGGCTCTTCGTGGATCAGGGGGATCGCCCGGTGGTAAAATTGAGGGGGGAAAGGGTTTGTTGCCGGAATTTCACGGAATGAGAATCTTTTTTGGGGTGGAGGTTCAGCTGGGACTTCTCAGGACCCTATCGTCTTGACGAAGCCTACCATTCCTGATCGCTCTCTTTTGAAGGAGGGGATTGACCTGGTTCTACTCCAAACCAACACCTTGCAGGGGAACGGGGGAGTGCGGGAAAAAGGCGCGAATGTTCGCTTGCGCCCGGCGGGGATCACGCCCCGGGGAGAATTTGGGGCTCCATGTGGGGGGCAGCCTTTTAGCAATTTATCAAAAAAGGTTTTCTTCAAATCGTGTCCCGTGGGCTGGGGACGGCTTCTTGTTATTGGATTGGGGCTTTAAACGAACGTCAATTGCGGAACCGGGCGCGTCTGAATGGTTCCGGTCGGGAGCAACTGCTGGGGGCCCTTTCGAGACATCGTTTTCGGCGCAAGACAGGGGGGATGGGGCCGCCCGGAGGGCAGACCCGCTGTGGGCGGGGGACTAGGCGGCTTTTGGGGCCCGGGGAGGGGCGGAGGCGGGACAGGGTGAGGCCAGCTGCGGATAGCCGGGCGACCGGGGTTTAGGCGGACGCGGTTTTTTCCCTTGGGGGTAGGTGGGCCCATATCGCGGAAATTTGCGGGCGGCCGCACGGGTTGCGCGTGTTATTTTGGGGGGGGCGTCGGGACCGGGGGCGGGGTGCCTGGGCGGGGGACGCCGGGGGTGGGGGGTCCGACTGGGGGATCGGGGAGATCTTTTGGCGGACGCGGTTCGGCCCCCCGTTTTCCTAACCCGTACATTGTAAGTGGGGAATTTTCGGCGATGGGGGCGCAGTTTTTTAATTATCCCGACGGGCGGGGGTTATTCGGACACGGTCACCCAAAATAAAAGTAGTAGCTCCAAAAATTTGTTCGGGGTCGATCAAGGCAATCAATTTCGGGGTATTAACGGCTCTTTCTCCCCCCGTAAAAGATTTTTTTATAGTTTTGAAAAAGTCGTGGCGTCAAAATCAAATAATTTTCCAGTACGGGGCGACGCAATGAGGTTATGTTCTTCTGGGAAAGTTTTTTGATGTGCCCCTCAACATTCCTCGAGAAACAGTAGAATCGTAGCGTTTGAGGAGCCGAGTATTTTTGAAAAATTTACGATTAAGTGATCGTTTTCGGTCAATAGTTGACAAACTCCAAATCGACGAAGTATTGCGAAAAGAGCGTTAAAGATCAGCGAGGCTAAAAGGCTTTTTTACCCGGTTCTTGGGGGCGGAGAGCGGCCCCCTTTTGAATGACCATCGCGTTAAAGGGCACGAAAAACCATAGCTCGCGCCCGGGGAGTTTCATTCCGAAGGAGGTTTTGCCGGTTTTTTAGACGGCTCTTGAGTTGGAACCATCGACCAAACGATTCCCCGTATGCGAGTCCCTCGTGCTCGTTAGGAAAAAGACGGAAGTATTCTTTTTGTATCGATTATCGCGAATAAAAAAAATCAGGTGGGGAATAATTTTTCCCCACGGGAATTGATCGACGAAATATTGATCGCTGAGAAGCAAAAAAAATTTCTCATTTTGGGTTTAAGGATGGATTCCATCACGTCAGGATGCTCCCGCGTCGATAAAATATACGTCTTTGTGACCCCGCTGGGGGATTTTTTAATGGGTCCCTATGCCGTTCGGCTGACGAACCGCCGCTGTGTTTTTACGTTTTTTTACTTGGTGTTTGCTCATTAATTTAAACCAAAAATTTATTATATCTGACATATCTTGGTCGCGACGAAAGCCTAAGAGCACATCAGATCTTGCGGGATTTTCGGCGGCCCGGGCGGTCTCGTTTTTCAGTTCGCCTCGATAAATCTGCTTTGCGCAAAAAGGCAAAAACTTGGGGTATTTCTGATCAAGCGGCAACGCCCCAGCAAAGAAAACTCGAAACCGTGCTGAATTCCCGATCCCGCGTAACGCGAAGGAGTGCGAGATTTGTCGGTTTGGCGAGTTACTTTTGTCGGTTTTATCCCCGGATTTTCTTTGATACGAAGCCGCTAACATTTAATAAAAAAAAACCAGTTTAAATTCAAATCTAGAAACCACGGCAATCGGACCTGGGGTTTTGTCGACGGGCCGGGGGTTGGGGATTATTCGCCGTGCCCGATACGGGGGCGCATTGCGATGCACTTAGCGTTTCGGGGGTATTTTGCTCCAAAAACAGAGGGATGGAATTTTGGGTTCCCCATTCGTTTTTGGGGGCCCAAAAACACGTCCCCCCGAAGCGAAAATATCATGCTTCGAATTTGAGTTCTCGGCGGGCGTGTACGCGATAAGCGTTTCCTATTTATCTGGCGGGGCGGAAAAATTTAAGGTGATACCGACTGTGACACTTTCGACTTTTCGCTTTTAAAAAAAAGACGTAAACCCGGGTCTCGCGGTAGGCTCTCTTTTTTCAAACTAGACTTGAAAAGTTCACCGCCCGGGGGACTAGAGCCCTGGACCCCCGCTTACCCCTGTCACTGTTCTGTACCGGGGTAATACATTCGAGCGAACTCTGTCAATTTTTCCCAAACCGCGACGAAGAAATTAGTAAAATTTTGACGAAAATGAAAAAACGAAAAGAAAAATTATGATTTCGCGACGGTTGGTCTATCGGAAGGAAAAAAAGGGGAAAATTGTTTTACTGTCCACAGTCGAGGAGATCAACGTGAATTTGAACTTGTCTGAGACTGGGGACGGGTGTCGACAAGGGTTTTCGATAGTAAAGGAAAATTTTTTGGTTTCCCGCGGGTGCGGGAAAATCAAAGAATCATTTTTTAAATTGCCCGGCCCGGTAAATTCTCACCGCCACGGTAAAACGGGGTTATTTTTTAGATTCCAAAAGAAAACTCTCCGTTTGCACAATTCACGTTATCATTTGGGGCCACTAGAAAAAACCGGAAAAGGGTTTCGGCTTTTTTTGCCATCTCGCGCGTTTACAAAAATTTTAGATTTATCCATGCAAATCAACGACGTCAAGGAAGCATTAGGCATCTTCGCATTATTTCCGTGCATCAGTCAGCCGAGGGGTGTGATTCAATCGGGCCTTTTTTACTCCGGGTTTTTTTAAAGAATTTTTTAAAATCAAATCATCGATCACGTTTTGATCGCCGTTGGAACACCGAGAGCCAACGGGCAGGTAGAGCATTTAATCGAACAATAACACCAATGCTAGCAAATTTGTGAAACGCCCCCCAAATGGGGTTTTGCTCGTAAAATAGAATACCGATGAATAAAACCGTCTGCCGTGTAACCCCGGAACCCCCTGCCGTTTCTGTTTGGATTGAACAAGAGGAAAAACAAAGATGTCTCGCGCCTTTTACAGATTGATTAAACGCGGGCTTTTTCTCGATCGCTTCGATGCGACCTGAAAAAAATTAAAGCTCGCAAAAACAAAATCTGCGCGATATAATTGCGACGAAACTAGCACGTAAAAATCAACCTGGCGATTATTCGAAAAAACGAAAAGTGAGAAACGGCGGAAAAAACAAAAATTGATACCAAAATTTAAAGGCCTACGTGTAAAAAAAGCCTCGATTATACCGATATTTGTAAGCGATATCGAGGGTTTTCCCGGTGACCAAGGCCAATGCGGTGTATTTGCGCCCGTCAGATGCGACCATATGTAAAATTATAATTGATTTCAGTATGCTTTTTCCCCATAGCGATATTTGATTATGTTGGCCGGGGCGGGCCCAATGTCAAATGGGCCGAAATGTTGGGATTTTTTGTCGGGCCACTTATTTGTTATCCGTCGTCCCTCTTGTTATTTCGGCATGTATTTTTATAAGGCATTGTCTCGGATTTCCTTCTTTTTTATTGTATGTCTTTTTCCTACGTGTTTTATCCCCTTCGTCGTCTGAGATTTTTGTCGAAAATTTGTTCCCGCGTGTTGGCGCGATTTTAGGGGCGGTTTTTTACGACTATATAAGGGGGGCGACCGCCCGGTCGAGAGACCCATTACACACACACACACTCATTATCTCCCGTAAAATTTATTCGCGAATAAACAGTTTTCAACGCATAAAGTCTTTATCAATATCTCCTCTCCCAACACATATTTTTAAAAAAATAATTTAAAAAGGGCTATAACTGGAAAGAACCCTTTAAATTCGAATTTGTATTTTATATTAGAGGTTTACACTTTTAATTATTTTTTAAAAAATACCTTTTTTTAATATTTAATATTTAAAATTATTAACAAGCTCGATAGGTTTTGTATAATATTTAATTTTTATAGGCCTTTTTCGGTACGAAAATTTTAAAAAAATAAATAGAAAAAACTAAATATCAAATGAAATTTTTAGAAGCGGAAAAAAGTTTCGACTTTTTACTTCTTCACCCCAAATTTAAACCCATTAAATAATATATAAAAAAAAACTTTACAATTTTAAGAAAATAAAAATTTTATGTGGGTGTTTTTCAAAAATTAATTAAAAAATCACCAAACGTTTGTCCAGTTAAAAAAAATAAAATTTTAAAATATGTCAATATAAAGATATCTGTATGTATACGTTTCAAAATAACAGTGTATATAAACACTTACTTAAAAATAACAATTGAGTTATAACAGCAATCATCAATCTTAAAACCGGTATTTATAACAAGCAAACTGACAAAGGATAAAGACAATCTGTTGTATAACTTTTTTTATTAAAATGAAACTAATAACGGAAAATAAAAAAACCCAAAATTTTTCTACCTTCTGTTGCATTTGACCCTTTTTGTTTTTTTATGTGGATCTCCGGATCAACCTTTTAAAATTTCTATCTGATCTAAAAACTTGGGGTTATCCCCGTGAAATTATGATTGGTTTCCATGATTGTTTAGACCTACGGTTTTTGTCTATGTTGTTAAATTTTGTTTTTTTTTCTTATCCTATTTAAATTTAATTTTTTAATAAAAATTTTTATAATATATATATTACCAGATCTTTTAAAAGCAATGTTATTTATTTAAAATATAAAGCGAAACAAAAGAATTAAATATAACAAATAAAAAATAAAGTTGTTATGGAAAATATATATTTTTTTTAAAAACATTTTTTTTTAATTAATTTTTTTTAAAATGTATAAAATTAAAAATTTGTAAAATGTAGTGAAAATGAAGGTTTGAAAAGTTAGAGTGTAAATGAAAGGTTGGATATAAATTTACATATAATTAATATATATATTTCTTGAAAGTAAAAGCAAAAGACAAAAAATTAATTTTAAAACAAAAAAATGAAAAAAGTTTTTTTGGAAATATATATTTTTCTTAAAAACATTATGTTAAAAATGAATTGAATTTTTTTTTACAAATGTATAAAGTGTAAAATTAAAAGTGCGTAAAAAGTGTAAGGTTAAAAAAGTGTAAGTGAAAATAAAAAGGTTTGGGGATGAAAAATGCTACATATTTATATATAATATATATTATATATATGTAGCATTTATCATCCAAATTTAAAAAAAAAATTTTTTTTGTAAAAATTTTCTCCCCCCTTTTTTACCCCCTTTTACCCTTTTTTCACGCATTTTACATTTTTTACATCTTTACATTTGTAAAAACTTCAATTCTTTAAATTTTAACTAATTTTTTTTAAGAAAAATATATATTTCCATAAAAAACACATTCATTCTTTTATTGTTTATATTAAATTCTTTTTGTTTTCGTTTTAAACTTTCAATGAATTATATAAATTTTATTATATATTCTTTATCATCCACACCTTTTCCTTTCACTCTACACTTTTATTACCCCTTTACACTTTTCCCCCACGTTTTTCCCTTTTTTACTTTTTATACTTTGGGTAATAACTTCAATTCTTTAATTTAACATAATTTTTTTAAGAAAATATTATTTCCATAACAACCATTCTATTTATTTTTTATATTTTAATTTCTTTTTTTTTTTCGCTTTATTTTTTCATGAATAAACATTGCTTTCTTAAAAGATCGGTGATTTTTCAAAGCGCTACATTTTTGGTGCCCCCGACGTGATTTTAAACGACGTGATATTAAGCCGACGTGTTTAAAAAAAGCCGACGTGTTTTAAAGCCGACGCTTTTTAAAAGCTGATGGGGAATAAGTGCCAAGTATCGCTTTTTGAATCTGCGAAATAATCTCGTTTGGAAAATTGCTAAAATATTTAATTTTAAAGATTCTTTCTCCGATTTTTGAAACATCAGAGGGATTAGTCCTTCAGGGAAATTCCAATCTTTTTTATCGATTTCTGGAACAAGAGGAAATGCCCAATTGAAGTCACCTTAGCCCCCGTCGGATAAAGATTAAATTGGATTTGGCAGCGGTTAATCGGGGGAAAAAATAATATTAATTTTTTCCCTTTCTCAAACGGGACTCAGGGAGTTCCTATGTTAAAAATTCACTCAAATATTTTTTCGTTTTTTAAAAACTAAACCGATTTTCGGGCAAAAGAAACCTAAATCTGGTTTGCTTCATTAAAGGATTTACGGTTTTTTCGATTCGATCAATATATTAAATATTTTGTCATTCGTCATTTTGATAAACGCCTTAGAAAATTATCTGAATCTTAAAAATCCCCTAAACAAAAAATATATTATTTAAAGAAATATTAATAATCGTTTTACGGATTAAAGGGGAAAAATTTTTGAGACAAATTTAGCGGGAATTAAATTTAAACGAAAAAAACCCTTCGGAATTACTTCGAGAAATTCTCATTTGTCGGGAGGATCTTGGGCGGATATGTTTACAAATATTTGGCTTCAACGTTTACCACATAAAATAAAACACTTTCCTAGAAAAGTTTTTCCTCTTTTTAAACTTGGGGAATTAGCCGAAAAAATTTGGCTATCGGGACGGCGGTTTCAGTCACAAGTTTCCAAAAATGAAAAAATTAAATCTTCGGTTTTCGGGGATTTGCTACGAAAAACAAAGCTCTTGAAGTTTCTCGTCGTCGAGATTTTTCCCAAAAACCGGTCAGAAGAATAAAATTTAGATCTTTATCGCGTAACGAAGACAAATCAAAAAGAATTAAAGGTAAAATCAATTGCTTTTCCATAAATTTGGGTGATAAGGAAAACATGTACTTTACCTTGTTCATTCCCAAACTTTCTTGGCTTCACGGAAAAAAAAAAAACGCCGTTAAAAACTGAGGCTCTTACACGGGGTTTCTAACAATCGCCTCATTATTTTCGACAGCATTAAAATTTAATTTTTCTTGTCATAGGGGCGCTGTATATCGTTTTTACCTAAAAAGGTTTTATTAAAGCCGTGGCTACTAATTTAAAATTTTTGGCCGCAATGGTACTCAATTAATCTTAGGTTTTTTTAAAAATTTAAATTTTAAACCCCGGGCTAGGAGAGAATTTAAAAGGAAATTTTTGTCGCGGTATTTAACGTCCTATTTTAGGCGCCGATTTCCCTTTTTCATTTAATCTCCCGATTTCATTAAAAAAAATTGATTGATAAAGTTACCGGTCTTTTTGATACTGGAAAAATTCAAAAGTTTCGCATTTGTCAATTTTTACCAATCTCCTATTTTGTGTACCACAAAATTTTTAACACGAAATTTCCCGGACCCCACCCTTTTTTTTCTCCAATTTTTCCCCCCGGTAAAAAAGCTGGTGTTGAACTCAATCTTTACAATCTCCTAAAATTTTGACTCCCCCGAAGACTTACTCCCGAAAACTTTAAAAGGCCAAAGAAAATTCAAATCTATGATGGACAAAGGAAATTTTCAGGGCCCTTTAGCAGCTCTGGGCCCCCCCTCTACATATGTAAACCTAAAAAAGGAACAAAATTCTTGGAGACTGGGGTTTACGTGCACTCAATTCAGTGACTATCCCGGATCTTATCCCCTTTCCTCATATTCAAGATTTTTTTTCTTCCCTTTTGGTAAGAAAATCTTTTCTAAAATCGACTTAGTTAAAACGTACTTCAAATCCCTCCTAAAAAATATTCCAAAAAAACTGTCACTACTCCCTTTTTTGGGTTTTTGATTTGTCGTAAGCCTTTCTTATGAAACGCAGCCCAAATTTTCAACGCTCTGAACCTTTACTTAAAATTTGAGTTTTTCCTTTTGTTATCTTGATACTTTTTATTGCTTCTAAAACAGAAAGAACATAAATTGCTCACTTACGCATTATTTTTTTTACTCTTCAAAAGCGGAATGACAAACATGTCGCTAAAAAGTCTTTTTGGCAAAGCGAATTTCTTTTTTTTGGTTCTTGTTTCAACCAAAGGGGTTAAACCCACACCAAAAAGGAATCATTATCGATTACCTAAAACCCAAGACACTTTATAATTTTGCGATCAGGAAAATCAAATTTTTTCGTCGCGTCTCAAAGGGTGCTGCAATCATCAGCTCTGTTTTAAAGAAAATTTAAAAAACATCGCAAAGGTAAAAATTTTTTCTTGGGGTTAAAGAAGCGGAAATTTTTTTCGATCTTTAAAAAGAATTTTAAAGTTTCACTCTTTCCTCCTGCTCCTCACGCTTCCTCTTTTTTTAAATTTGTGCTTCTGACTTTTCTGTTGTGCATCACTTGAACGTATTGGAAAAGATACAAACCAATACATTTTTCTCAAAAAAACTAGCAAAAACCAAGAAATTATAGCACTTTGATAGAGAACTTTTTAGCATTTTATTTGGCTTTTAAATTTCCAAAATTTTGTTTAAGGAAGACAATTGATTATCAGAACGATCATAAACTTTGATTTTGGGTTTCCGGGGCAAAATTGGATAAAGCGTCACCAAGACAGATCAACAATTGGACTTTATTGTCAATTCTCTCAAATTACCCTTTTTTCTGGAAAAAAGAATTCAGTTGCTGACTCGTCAAAAGAATCTATTTAATCCTATTATAGTTTTCTTTAAAAAGAACTTGCTAATTATAGAAAAAAAAAGAAATTCAAGTTTACTTTCTTCAATTCTCCTTTTGTTTAAAAAATTATTCTTTCAGGTCAAACCCTACCTATTTATTTTTATTGCCTTCGGGAAATTTAATTTGTCCAATGTTCCTGCTACTTTTCTCCTGTTCCTGCTACTTCAGCTCCTGTTCCTGCACTTCGCTTCTGTTTTTTTGTAAAAAATCCTTCTTCTTCTCTCTGTTTTTCTTTCCTACCCACCAAAGAAAAAAAAGTCCATTTCGCAACGAAAATCGTCACTTGGGGGGAGTTACTGTAGCATTCCCCCCTCCCACCTTCATTTACACTCTACACTTTTAAATTCCACCTTAACTTTTTACTGCACTTTTACACTTTTTACATCTTTATAATTGAATAATTCAATTTAATTAATAAATGTTTTTAAAAAAATATATTTCCAAACAACACATTCATTCATTATTGTTATATATTAAATTTTTTTGTCTTTCGCTTTTCTTTTATGAAAAAAAGTCTTTCTTAAAAAATCTGGTAATTTATTCAAAAACGCTACATATATGTTCAAAACGCTCGAAAATATATCCGCATAAAAGAATAATATTCGAAAAGAATTTTTAAAAAATTCTAGACCAAAACGATATTTTCAGCAAATCGTTTTTTTTATGTTTTTCAAGGAGAAAACACGCGACTAAATCAAACTGTCTCGGGAAAAAAACCCCTCAAAACCTACATTCGGTTCCACAACCTTTCCCCCCCGAATAATTATTTTTCAGTGACATGCGCAAATTTATCACGGCGCTTCTTTTTACCCAAAAATTATCGCGATCGCCCGCTCGCGCATCTTTTCCCCCCCCCCTAGGTTCCCAATTTGAAATCCCTTCGCTTGCCGGGGGGGAATCCGCAATTTTTGGGAACCCCCAAAAATAGGCGCTCAGCAAGGGTGGCTCCATTAAAAAAAAAAAGACTCCTTTCCGGTTAAAAATTACGCCCCCCGCGTAAAAGAAAAACGCCCGCATCTTTAAACCGAAAAATTTGTGACAAACCCCCCTTTTTCCGACTTTTTTTTTGGATTAGATTTTACAAAAAAAAATTTTAGGTTTGAAAGGTTTTTTTTCATTTAAGGGTTGAGAAAATTCCCTTTTTGTAAAAGGCCACCTTTTTGCCGCCGATTTCCCGCCCTTTCCAAACAAATTTGGGCCCAGCCAAAACTCCCCCGGCAACCCCCGTTCCCGTCTCCTGTAGTGAAAAAAGGAACTTTTTTGCACCCAAACATGGTTTCCCCACCTGGTCCGCAGGGAGCCCCCAAAAATCCGCACTCTTCGGGGGGATTTAAAAGGGGGTTTTTTTTAAAAAACTCCATTAAATCGCCACCCCCCTTTTGGGACAGCGTGGCTTTCGAAGCCGGGGCCGATTTTTCCCGGGGCCCCTTTTAAAAAAAAATTTCCCGATTTTTTAAGTCTTTCCGTTGGGGAAATTTTTGGAACCCCCAAAAGCTACTTCGGCACGCTGAACACTTTCGTGAAAAGGGGACCCCCCCCTTTTCCCCCCGCCCCCCCCAAAGGTCCCTCCCCCAAAAAGCCCCCGGCCATTCCGGGCCAGCGGGGCCTCGTTCGACCCCCCTGCTAGTGGCTGGACCAAAAATCAGCGTTTTCAACCCCCTCCGCCGGGTGAAAAGGGCCGCGAAAAAACGTGTCCTGTCCCGGGAAAAATTTAAGACGCCCCCACGGCCCCATTTCCCCAAAAAAAAATACCGCTCCAACTTTGACAAACCCCCCGGCCAAAAATTTTGGGGGTACCCGGGGAAACCATTCCCAAGGTTTATTGCCCCGCCGCACCCCCGGAGCTTGGGGTCCCATTCCCCCCACAAAAATTTTTTAAATTTCCCATCCCGAATTTTGACGCCGTAGGGGTCAAGGGAATTCCCGTAACTCATCAACCGTCAAAAGAGTCGGACTTTACACCACTTAGTCAATGCCGCACGGAGAAAGTTTACAAACCGCCCAAGGGTTCCACGGAGCCAAACACCAAAAACGCAAACGGCCCCCGCACGCCGTTCTAAAACCCCTTGTGATTTTCCCGAATTTCAGGCCAAACGGTTTCCCCGAGCGTCCCGTAAACCCGCCGAAAAAAATTTTAGCCACCTCGTATCCGCCCCCCTCAAAAAGCGTCCCCGAGGGCCCGAACCAAATAGTTTGAAAGGACCACCAGTTTTTCACGCCGGGGTCCCCAAAGGGCATAAAAACGCCAAATTTTTTTCAAGGGGACCAAAAAATTTTTTTCCCTTTTTGCACCTCGACTTCAGGGGCCCCCCCCCCACCCAACCCCGCCGGCCTTTCGACAAGCCCCCCGGGGGCGCTTTTCCCCTGAGGCCCTGGCCAACCTCCGCCCCCCTCGGGACTTTGATTTTCGGGGGAAAAACCCTCTACATCCGGGCGCAGGCACTCATAGACGTCCCGCCAATCCGTTTTTTTTTTGGGCCCCGATTTTTTGCGAAGCCGTTCGCAAAAAAGGGGGCCTGGCCCCTCATTCGCGATCCACGTTACCTGTTTCCCGGACCCCCCGGGAGCTACTGCTGGGGGATCACTCCCCTTTCCTCAAAGGCTCCCTGCTAAAGACATCCCGAAGAGCCGGGTTTTACCGCCGGGGGAAAACCCAAACCCAAAATTCCGAATTTCCACCCCCAAACCTAGATTTAAAATTTTTTTGGGGAGAAAGGGGACCAAAAATTCGGGCCCCAAATTTATGGGAAAAATTTTAAAAATAATTTCCCCTCCCGCACGTCTACCATCCCTTGTACCCATTTTTTAAGGGAGTTTTTTCAGGAGGCCGGGGGGTTTTAGGAGGAAAAAGAGGAAAATTCGTTTTCCCCTTATGCAATCATGCGGGAAGATTAAACAAAAAAAAGGGAAAAGCAAACGACAGCGAGCTCGGGTTTTGATAGGGTTTAAAGGTTTTAGCGGCAAACCCAGTGAAAGGGTCTGAAACCGGGGGGACTTTTTTTAAAATTTTTTTTTTTGCGGGGGGGAAATTTTTGAGGGAAAAGGGGGGGGGTTTTTACCGGAGGGGGGGACGGGGAAAATTAAGGGAAACCCGAATTTGGGGTTTGGAAAAAGGGCGAACAAAAAGCGAAAATCAAGAATAAAAGTGTAAATGACCCAGGATGTTCATTTTTCCGATAGAACGCTGGACCTGTCAAAAGGGGGGGTTTTTTAACCCAGATTCCAATTTTAACGTACATGGACCGGCGCAAAAACCTCGAATATAACCTCCGGGGAAATTTTGCCAACGGGGAATTTTTTCCATGGGAAGGGGCCCCAAAAAAATTTTACCCCGGGGGAAATTTTGGTTTGGGCTCAGAAGACCTTTCATTGGACGGGCAGCCATTCCCTTGGTGGGGTCCCCCTTCTGTTTTGGTTTCCCCTAACCACGTTTTTCACGTTCCCAAAACACCCCCCTCCCCTCACGGTTTTGCCCATGGGTTCGCCCTTCGGGAGGGGGAAGACCGTTCCAAAACCCAGGTTGGCAGGGGGGGGGCGCCCCGCCGAAGGAGCAATTTTGGGGCAAGGGCCAGCCCTTGGGGACCTAAGATTAAGGGGGAAATGGGGGATCTATTTTGGAAGTTTAACAAAAATAATTTTTTTTCCCCTTTTAAACCCCAAAGTTTTTTTTTTTTTAAAGAAAAAAAGGGGCCCCAAAATTTAAGTTAAATCAAATAAATCGCGGGGTTCGGGGGGGAAAAAGAAAAAAAAATTTTTTAAAAAATTTTTTTCCCCCGCGAGGGAAAAAAAGGAAAAACCCAAAAACGTAAAATAAAAAATTTGTGGGGGTTAAAAAATTTTTAAGTTTGGGGCCAAAAAATTTAAAATCAAAAAAAACGGGGGTTGGAAACCCTTTTTGGGGGGCGAATGAAGGGATAAAAGACAAAAAAGGGCGATGTAAAGTGGAGGGGAAATGGGAAAAGGGGCAAAGGGGAAATTTATTTTTTTCCCCAGGGCGGTTTTTTTGAAAGGTTATCAGTGTTTAACCCCCCTTTTCCCCCCCCCTTTTTTTTTTAAAAAGGGGGGTTTTTTGAGGTGTTTGGGGGGAAAAATTCTTTCAAAAATTAGGGGTATTAAAAAAAATGCCAAATATTATTTAATTGTTACATTATTTTAAAATAAAAAATATATATTTGTTTTAATTATATATAATAATATATTATTATTTATTTATAATTTTTTTTAATATATTTTTTTTTAAAATAATTTGTTTATTTTTTATTTAAAATGCAAATCTTTCGTTTTCCCGCGGAATGGGTTGTATGTACCACAGTAATCCGCGCGTATTTTCTTTTATATGTCACGTGCGACCCTCACCCTCGCGCGGTGCATGCACTTCTACGGTAAAAAAACGTTACTTGATTTTTTGTTTGTCCACACCATTTGGGCAAAAAACGCCAAAAATTTGCCCCCTTTTGAAAAAGAGTTTTTCCTTTAAGAAGGGCTGGATGTACAGGGGGTTTTATTTTTATCATTTTCTTATATTCCCTAAATACCTATATATATATATATATATATATAACCATATAATATATTACACATCCTATTGATTTTTTTAGCAAACTGTCTATCTATCGAACTATCTACATCTTCGATCACTATCTATCTTCTATCTATCGATCTATCTTCTCTTTTCTTTTTTTCTACATTCATTCTTTTATATTGCCACGTATATAAAAATTTTTTTAAAAAATTTACTACAAAAATAAAAAAAATTAAATTTATAATCTAAAAATATATAAAAAAACTTTTTTTAAAATTAAAAATTACAAAATTTTGAAGATAATTTTTTGTAAAATAAAAAGATTTTAAAATTTTTCTTATCTAACTACTGCTCTTTTTTGATATAAATTTTTTTTATTTTCAAAACTCTAAAAACTTTTATATCATCATTTATTCAAAAAAATTTTTTACTTTATAATCAATTTTAATTATTATAGATAGGCCCTTTTTACACTCAATTAATTGTGTGTAATGTGTGTTGTGTATAAACAGCCTACTATATAAATTTTAAATTTATTATAAAAAAATTCTTTATAATAAAAAAATTTATATAAAAAGTTTTTAGAGATTGAATACATAAATGCTATTATTATCAAAAAGAGCAGTAGTTAGATACAACAAAACATATAAATAATTTATTTATTACAAAAATTACTACTAAAACTTTTTATCAAAATATTCATAAAAAATTTTTATATATTTTTGATTTTAAATTTTTTTTTTTTCTTTTGAAAGTACAAAATTTTTTTAAAAATTATTAATGTTCATAATAAAAGAATCATGTAAAAAAGAGAAAACAGATAGATCGTAGATATGTATAGTTAAGGATAAAATAGAAGTTCGAGATAGCAGATTTTCTAAATAATCATATATGTGTATATTTTTTTATTTATATAAAACACAGAGTGTCCCAAAAAAAATTGGAAACTGAAAAAATCTCGAAAAATATAGTTTTACGAAAAAAGTTTTAGACAAAAATTATAAAAAATGTTTTTTGATCTTTTCGTTTTACCTTTGGGCGGCGTTTCCAAGTCGAATAAGGGCACCCTTTATTTCTAGATGGAATCCTTCAATTTTTATTACATATTCTTGTAGCTTTCTGGAAGTTTCCCAAAAAACTAATAAAAAATTTAAAAATTTTTTTTGAGTTCTTTATTTATAAGGGAAAATTTTTTTACATAAAATGTAAAATATCTTTTTTAAAAAATTCCCTTTTCGGTAATCAACTTTTTTTTTGCACGGAATAAAAGAGACCAATAAAATTGGGGGGGGGGAAAAAAAAAACCATAGTTTCTTATAAAAAAAAATATGCTCTCATATTGAATTTAATATTTAAATTTTCTTTTTTCTTTAAAAATTATTTTTTTATTTTAACTTAAAAAAAGAGGTATAATTTTGAAAAGGGGGGTTTTTTTAAAATTATTTTATGTCAAAAAAATTTTTTCTTCTAACCTTTTTTTAACTCAAGAGCCTTTAGGAAAATAATTTTATTTATAGTTTTTTGGAAAGCCCCCGAATTTAACTACAAGATGTAAAAAAAAATATGGATTTCCCTCTAAAATTTAAGGTCCTATTCGACTTGGTACACTGTCCAAGGGCAACCGTCAATCATGAATGATTTTTTTTAACTTTTGTCTAAAACTTTTTTCTGTAAAAAGTTCTTTTTGATTTTTCAGTGTTCCGATCTTTTTGGATACCCTGTATATATATATTAAATTTATGTTTGGGGTTTTGGTGTGTGTGTGTGGTGTTGTGTGTTGGGGTGTGTGCGCGCCGGTTGGTTTTCCCTTGTTTAAAATTAAATTATAACTAAAGAATAAAAAGGGGACATAGAATTCGAAAAAAATTTTAAAAAAAAGAAACTTCAAATTTTTAAAATCATTTTATTTTTTGAATGATCTCAAAAAACAAATTTCACTGTGGTATCAGTTGCAGGACATCCTGCGAAAACACACAACAACTACAACATCATTTTATACGGGGTCCCCAAAATTGCGAACCACCGGAATGGGCGATAGAGCGGTTAAAAAGAAAGAAAAGTCCTGTATCATTTTTGCGATTTCGCAATAATTTTGATTATTAAAAAAAATCTAAACGAAAGAGGGGGTAGAAGCGGGGGCCGGCCGGGGTGCATGTCGGTGACTTTTTGTTATATGCCGCTTTTATCAAAAATCATCTACTTTTGGCGCACTACTTGGGCGCCGCTTTCGCATGACGCCGCCCCCGATCAAATAAAGCTTCTACCTACTTATTCTTTAATATTTTTTAAAAAACTTAATAAATTTTTGCGAATATCGCAAAAAAGAAAAGGGCTTTTCTATTCATTCAACACGCCATCTGCCCCTTTGCTGTCCGCGAATTATGGGGCACCCCGTATATATATATATATATTTTATATATAATTTTTTATTATGAAGTTGTATGTATTTGTATATATACGCGATTCCTGCAAATGATATCCACTGAAAATTTGTTTCTTAAATATTCGAAAAAAAAAAAAATGATTCAAAATTTTTAAGATTTTTTTCCATCTAAAATTTTTTCGATATTTTAATACACTTCCTTCATTTTTATTCCAAAATTTTTGGGGGTTTATTGTTTTTAAATTTTTTTTTCATAATTAATAATTTTTCTAAAAAATAAAAATTCTGAAAAATAAAACTTCTCTTTCTTTATTTTAAATAGTTATTAGTAAAAAATTATAGTAAAAAAAATATGTTACTGTACAAATTTAAAAATAATAGTTTTAAAGTTGGTATAACAAAAAAAAATTCCCCATGCCAAAAATATCCTTTGTTTTCTATTTTCTTTAAAATATCTTCTCCTAGAACGTTTGCTTGCGTTTTGGTTTTTTAAAAAAAAAATATTTTTCATCAAGACGATTTATTCGTCGTTAGGTTGCTTTTAAAAAAATCTTCTCCCCAAAAAATTTGCATGGGGTTTTTGGTTATTTAAAAAAAATATTTTTTATCGGAATTTATTCGTCTGTTGTTTTCAAAAAAAATCTTTTCCCCCGAACGATTTCATTCGTTCTAGTTATTAAAAAAAAATATTTTATATCCCAAAAAATTGAAGCAAATTTTTAACGACAAAAGCTTACAAATATTGAGAAATTGAGTTCATGGCGATTATTTCTTTGACGGACCAAGCTTTGATGTCACAATCTATCGGGTGTCATACAAACTTGAAGGCTAAAGAAAAAAAAACATTCTCGTCGTTACCACAATAAAAAAAATAATATAAAATTTTAAACGTTCAAACCAAACCTATGGTATTTTTGTGGATCTTTGCTGCCGCATTTTTCCTACCCTATACTTTAGGAGAAAAACTTGTAAAAGACATTTCGCTGATGTTTTTAAAGTAAAGGGCCATTTCTTAAAAAAAATAGCAGAAAAAAACTGTCACCTTTTCCTAACAATAAAATTTTTTCATTAATAGAAAAGTGTAATTCTAAAAAAATTTTTGCAAAAATGTCTAATACAATTCTCATTTTCAAAAAACGGAGAGCGAAAAAAAAAACTTATTATGGTTCGTTTTCACGGGAAAGGGGGGAAAGGAAGGGGCCCATTTCATTCTTTTGCATAAAAATTTTTTTTTTTATATAATATTCTGTTAATTATAAAATATACAGCTAGTTATTTGATATATTTTCTATTTTCTCAATTATGATAAGAGAAAAAGCGAGGGGGTACTGCTACTTGTAATTTATGAAATTTCAAATAATCAATACGTATCATCACATGCTTTACAACACTAGTTACACTTTTTGTGTATATGTTTTGTTATGTTATGTATGCATTTTTGCTCATTTATTATGTAAAAATATATCTAATACAGTTATAAGCATAATTTCCTGCATAAACTATTATAAATTACTGGGGGATTAAAAATTGGCAATGCCCAATTTCTCCGAAATATGGTCTTATGAAAAATACTAAAGGTGTTGACTTTTCCCCAGGTTCAAATTTTGAGATCTTTAAGGTCTTTTTAAAAACCTTTATTTTTTATTTGATTTCTTGTAGCTTTCCGACAGCTTTTCCAAAAAGCCTTATAATAAAAACTTTTTTTATGAGTTTTTTGATTAAAAATTTTGAACAATTTTTGACATAAATTATATCTTGAAAAAATTCTTTTTTCTTTCATCTTTTTTTTGGGGGGGGACAAATAAAGGACCAATTTGGGTAAAAAAAGCACCCAGCAAAACAAAAATAACTGCTTTGTTCATGTTTTAATACTATATAAGTGCATGTTCATGCCCCTAAGGATTTTTCACTCTAAAAACATTTGTTATATGACATGTTATTTATATATTGTAAAAAATCCCAATACACGATATTGTAGGATGCCGAAAGATAATCTTTCGCTAAGTCCACCTATCTTAATTACAAAAAAATGAAACATAGTGGGAAATTACAAATAAATGTATGTTACATGTTACATCACGTTATTTACGTGTTTATATAGCAATTTAATGTTGCTGGGGGTTTCTTCTGAAAAAATTCTCGTTTTTTTGCAACTGTTTTCTTTGCACCATTTATGGTCTTATTACCCCCAAAACGTAAATTATATGAAAATTGGGAAGACAAGATTTGGGGAATTTTTAAAAAGAAATTTTTCACCAAACCTTTATAACGCAAAATACATAAAAAAATTTTATTAGTGTTTTGGAAATTCTCGGGAAAAAGCTCAAGAATATCTAATAAAAATAAAGGGTTTTTTTTAATAAAAATTGATCTTTAAATGATTTCATATTTGACCCCACGTCAAAGTCAAGGTCCCCATAAAAAACTTTTTTCCAGAAAAAATTTTTTATTAAACAATATAAAATTATAGAATATATAAAAATTATACAAAATAATTGCAAAAAAAATATAAATATGTCATAATTTAAATTTAAAAAAAGCTTTTTTTCTTTCCCCTTTTAAAATTTTTTTTTTTTATTTTTTTGTATTCTTTTTTCCTTTTTATAATGTTTCATTATAAATTGACTGAGATTTTACCGCCCCTTTTAATTTTAAAATTAAAAAATTTTTTTATAAAATGCCCCTTTTTCCTTAAATTTTTGTTTTTTAATTTTTGTAAATTTAAAAAAAAAAATTTTTCCCGGGTGAACCCCGCAATTTTTATATTTTTTTCATAAGCCCTATTTCTTGGACATAATTAACCGTGGCCGGCTTTTTAACCACCTTTTAATTATTTTAAAGTTACCCCCCTGTAACATCCCCTAATATCTCCCCTTTTGGGCCCTGGAGCTTCATCGTTAAGGGGGGGTTTTTTATTGACAACCGCCCGTGGTTTTTTTCAGGGCCCCTGACGTTTTTTCTCGCTCTCGTCGGCGTGACTTGACCCGAGAGCAATCTTCTTTCTTTCGGTGCATATCTTTTTCACATTGTTAAAGGATCTTTTTTTAAGAGAGTGTATTTATTTCCGAGCTGCGAGTGAGTGGGTGGTCGAGGACGTCTTTTTTCGGAAAAAACTCCCGGGGACGTAAAATTTTGGGGTCTCCGGATCGGATCGAAGGGAAAATCTCACCGCAGCGGAACGGAACTGAGAATGATACATTCCCCAGGATTACCCGTTCACAAACTCCACTCGAAAGACTGGCAGCGAGGGTCAGAGAGCAAAAGGCCGTTTCCCGGGGCGCAGGGGAACCCCCCGGTAACCTTACGGGTTTCGGTTCTCCTTCTTTAAAAGCGAGAGATGCGACAACAGACTCGTCGGGAAAGAAATTGCGGGGATCTGCGTCTTCCGACAGGGAAATTTTAGCCTTAAGGAGATTCTTCCCGACCACCCCAAAACTACAGCTAATCCTTTTAAAAAATAAACGTGTGGAAATTCGGGTACCCTTTTTTTAAAAGGAGGG